>NW_027604596.1:0-2697 GCF_053455715.1 Rhinoraja longicauda
GTCTTTCTTCATATGAAAGTCCTGCCATCCCAGGGATCAATCTGGTGAACCTTCTCTGTACTCCCTCTATGGCAAGAATGTCTTTCCTCAGATTAGGAGACCAAAACTGTACGCAATACTCCAGGTGCGGTCTCACCAATGCCCTGTACAACTGCAGCAGAACCTCCCTGCTCCTATACTCAAATCCCCTCGCTATGAATGCCAACATACCATTGGCTTTCTTCACTGCCTGCTGCACCTGCATGCCTACTTTCAATGACTGGTGCACCATGACACCCAGGTCTCGTTGCATCTCCCCTTCTCCTAATCGGCCACCATTCAGGTAATACTCTGCTTTCCCGTTCTTGCCGCCAAAGTGGATAACCTCACATTTACTGCGAATCGACACACCCCCGGCCCTCACCGCCCGCTCTCTGCCGCCCCCCGCAGGCCCGAGCTGGTGCTGTGGCGCGGACAAAACCGGAAGACCCTGCAGGTGGGCCTCTTCCTGCCGGCCCACACGGCCTCCCCTTCCGCGGGGGTCCGGCCCTGCCCCCTCATCACGACGCCGCTCAGAGGCTCCTTCGTCCACCTCAGCCACGGAGACTCGGATCCGCGGCGATCCTGGGGCGGCCCGGACAAGAACAACGAGTGAGTCTGATAAAGCCCCCCTGAGGCGGCTTTTTAGGCGCCTGTACGGTCGCGAGTCGTCTCTACAAAGAGTCGTAACGCTTTTAGATTTAGATTTTAGATTTTGGATTTGGAGATACAGCGCGGAAACAGGCCCTTCGGCCCACCGGGTCCGTGCCGCCCAGCGATCCCCGCGCACTAACACTATCCTACACACACACACACTAGGGATATTTTCACATTGACCCAGCCAATTAACCTACAAACCTGCACGTCTTTGGAGTGTGTGGGAGGAGAACAAGAGGAGTTGAGTATAGGAGCAAAGAGGTCCTTCTGCAGTTGTACAGGGCCCTAGTGAGACCGCACCTGGAGTACTGTGTGCAGTTGTACAGGGCCCTAGTGAGACCGCACCTGGAGTACTGTGTGCAGTTGTACAGGGCCCTAGTGAGACCGCACCTGGAGTACTGTGTGCAGTTTTGGTCTCCAAATTTGAGGAAGGATATTCTTGCTATTGAGGGCGTGCAGCGTAGGTTCACCAGGTTAATTCCCGGAATGGCGGGACTGTCGTATGTTGAAAGACTAGAGCGACTAGGCTTGTATACACTGGAATTTAGAAGGATGAGAGGGGATCTTATCGAAACGTATAAGATTATTAAGGGGTTGGACACGTTAGAGGCAGGAAACATGTTCCCAATGTTGGGGGAGTCCAGAACCAGGGGCCACACACAGTTTAAGAATAAGGGGTCGGCCGTTTAGAACTGAGATGAGGAAAAACGTTTTCAGTTGTGAATCTGTGGAATTCTCTGCCTCAGAAGGCAGTGGAGGCCAATTCTCTGAATGCATTCAAGAGAGAGCTGGATAGAGTTCTTAAGGATAGCGGAGTCAGGGGGTATGGGGGAGAAGGCAGGAACGGGGTACTGATTGAGAATGATCAGCCGTGATCACATTGAATGGCGGTGCGTACAGGCTCGAAGGGCCGAATGGCCTCCTCCTGCACCTATTGTCTAAAACCCACGGGGAGAACGTGCAAACTCCGTACAGACGGCGCCCGTAGTCGGGATCGAACCTGAGTCTCCGGCGCTGCGTTCGCTGTAAGGCGGCAACTCTACCGCCGCGCCACCGTGACCGCCCCTCGCAGTACCAGCTCGGGCCTGCGGGGGGCAGAGTGGCGTTTTTCTCGCTCCTGAACCCATGTTTCTATATTTCTAATCAATAATCTATCTTCTGTAACTCTGCCTTAATAAAATACCCACTGACTTGGCCTCCGTGACAAAAGATTCACTAAAGAAATCTCTCCTCGTCTCCTTCCAAAAAGAACGTCCTCTAATTCTGAGGCTGTGCCCTCTGGTCCTAGACTCTCCCACTAGTGGAAACATCCTCTCCGCATCCACTCTATCCAAGGCCGCTCACTATTCAGTACGTTTCAATGAGGTCCCCCCTCATCCTTCTAAACTCCAGCGAGCACAGGCCCAGTGCTTGTAATTTAGAGATACAGCGCGGAAACAGGCCCTTCGGCCCACCGAGTCCGCGCCGACCGGCGATCCCCGTGCACTAACACTATCCTGCACACACTAGGACAATCTACAATTGATACCAAGCCAATTAACCTACAAACCTGTGTAGGAAGGAACTGCAGACATAGAAACATAGAAAATAGGTGCAGGAGTAGGCCATTCGGCCCTTCGAGCCTGTACGCACCGCCATTCAGTATGATCATGGCTGATCATCCAACTCAGTATCCCGTACCTGCCTTCTCTCCATACCCCCTGATCCCTTTAGCCACAAGGGCCACATCTAACTCCCTCTTAAATATAGCCAATGAACTGGCCTCAACTACCCTCTGTGGCAGAGAATTCCACAGATTCACCACTCTCTGTGTGGGAAAAAAATGTTCTCATCTCGGTCCTAAAAGACTTCCCCCCTTATCCTTAAACTGTGTGACCCCCTTGTTCTGGACTTCCCCAACATCGGGAACAATCTTCCTGCATCTAGCCTGTCCAACCCCTTAAGAATTTTGTACGTTTCTATAAGATCCCCCCCTCAATCTTCTAAATTCCAGCGAGTACAAGCCGAGTCTATCCAGTCTTT
>NW_027604597.1:0-2694 GCF_053455715.1 Rhinoraja longicauda
TGATGATTGTTGTACAAGAATATGTGAAGTATATCAATCCTCTAAATGAAATATCTGAATTAACGCTGTGATTTTTCTCATTTTCAGACAGCCTAAACTACCTCTCTTTCTCCCACTGCCGGGACCCACTAGAATGTTGTTCTTGCCTTCAGTGGGACCTTGCCCAGAGTTGTCCCAGTGCTCGGGACAGGCAGCTCTCCGGGACGGTGTGACTGGGAAGGGGTTTACATTGTGAAGTTCACTGTGTCTGAGTTATTGATCAGAGTGAACACCCGCTCCTGTGGACACGTCTCGCTGTGGAGTCTGTCACAGTAGGATTCCTCCACCTGTTGGTCAATAATTGGATCGATCTCCTGAACCAGTGGCCGCGGATCTACCGGCGTGTGTTGTTACCGAACTGAGGAATGAATCCATTAACGGAGCCACTCTGCTGCCGGATCCTAAGTTGTCCCTGCCTTCCCTCTGGAACCCTCCTCGTCCCCGTCAGATGCCGAGTTCCCAGAGCCCTGGTTAAACGCGGCCGGTCACGGTTAAGTCTGTGAAACCGGCCCCATCAGAGACTGTGAGCGGGGTTATCTGTAGACAGGACCATTCCGCCTATTGTAGCGGGCGGCTGCTCGTTCTCTCCCCGCCCTTTACCCCGCCCGTCGCCTTATCTCCTCTCCCCTGAAGCAGGCAGGTCGGGCACAGTCGGAGCCGGGTCTGACATTGTTAAACCTGCAGCCGCGCACCGACTCCAACACACCTGATCTCCAGCTGAAAGTGGAGCCGGTGTTCAGCCCCGGAGACCGTGTTCAGTAATGCCCAGTGTCCGTCCCCTTCTCTTTCCGCAGTGAATTTAGTGGCGATTGTGATCCTGTCCCGGGGAAAGTGCGGCCTCTCCACCTGCACCACTCGCTACCTGGTGGCCATGGCAGCGGCCGATCTACTCGCCCTGATGACCGAGGTCATTTTCTATAATATCCGATACCATTACTTTTATTGGAGTTTCCTGTCCATCACCCCTGTGTGCAGTGTTAACGATGTACTGAGGTATTCAGCTGCAGACTGTTCTGTCTGGTTCACCGTCACTTTCACCTTTGATCGCTTTGTCGCCATTTGTTGCCAGAAGCTGAAAACTAAATATTGCACCGGGAAAACTGCGGCTGCGGTTCTCGCAACAGCCGGCGTTCTGCTGTGTCTGAAAAACGTTCCCCGCTACTTCACACGGGAACCCCGGACAATCATCGACAATGTCCCGTGGGGCTGTGCCTCGGTGGACAGTGTTTACACTGACCCCGGGTGGGTGGCATTTGACTGGATCGACACGGTTTTAACTCCGTTCCTCCCTTTCGCTGTGATCCTGCTGCTCAACGCTCTGACAGTCCGGCACATTTTAGTGGCCAGTCGGGTCCGTCAGGGGCTGAGGGGTGAGAGCAAGGGGGAGAAGCGCAGTGACCCGGAGATGGAGAGCAGGAGGAGGTCTGTGGTTTTACTCTTCACCATCTCCGGCAGCTTCATCCTCCTGTGGCTGACGCTGGTTGTAAACTTCGTCTATTATCAGATTACAGGGACTGGGAATGATCGGAATGATTCCCAATGGATCTTTAGCAACGTCGGGATGTTGCTGAGGAATCTCAGCTGCTGCACCAACACATTTATTTACGCGGTGACCCAGTCCAAGTTCAGGGAGCAGGTGAAGAGCGCGGTGAAATATCCGCTCACCTCAGCGCTGCGGCTCATTAATAAACCCGCGCCCTGAGCGCATCCCAGAGGGTGGCCGCAGTCTCTCCGCTCCGGGCTCCAGCTCCTCACATTCACCGCCGCATCTTCCAGCTGTCAGTCCCGGGCGGATGATCCCATCGCCGGCCCCGCTCCGGGACCCCCAGCCCCTCACATTCACCCAATCACCCCCTTGCTCAAAGATGCAGATTAAGCAGGAAAAATAACACCATTGCCTGTCATATATATTGATCATTTTTAATGACAGTCCCTGATCATTGAAGTGTTTATTTCAGTTTCTACCCCCTCATGCTCAGCCCCCCCCCCTCCACACTGGGGACCGGTCAGGGGTAGGGTGGGGTGGGCTCTCTCTCTCTCTCTCTCCCTCTCCCCCTCTCTCTACCCCGCTCTTTCTCTCTCTCCCTCCCTCCCTCTCTCTCTCTCTCTCTCTCTCTCTCTCTCTCTCTCTCTCTCTCTCTCTCTCTCTCTCTCTCTCTCTCTCTCTCTCTCTCTCTCTCTCTCTCTCTCTTCCTCCTATCCTCCTATCTCTCTCACCCCTCTCTCTCTTCTCTCTCTCTCTCTCTCTCTCTCTCTCTCTCTCTCTCTCTCTCTCTCTCTCTCTCTCTCTCTCTCTCTCTCTCTCTCTCTCTCTCTCTCTCTTCCTCCTATCTTCCTATCTCTCTCACCCCTCTCTCTCTTCTCCCTCCCTCTCTCTCTCTCTCCACTTAATTTTCATAAAATTATAATAATAACCGATATTAATATTTGATACCCTGCCCCCCCATCCACTGTAACAAAATTAACAATATATTAAGCTAATATTTGTTATCCCCTCTCTCTCCCTCCCCTCTCCCCTCTCCCTCTCTCTCCTCTTTCTCTCCCCCTCCACTTTATAAGAAAACATTAAAAATAATAAATTAAACTTAACTAATATTTGATACCCCCTCAAATATTAGGGGGGTATTCTCTCTCTCTCCCCCCTCTCTCAATCTT
>NW_027604598.1:0-2687 GCF_053455715.1 Rhinoraja longicauda
GGTTTGCCTGTTCATACACCCGTGACTCTGGGCTAATCAACTGTGCACTCCCAGAGTCCTGACAGTGTGAAACGCGCTTCACATCTGGTAGTGTCCAAGAACACAGCAAAGTACAGCACGGGAACAGACCATTTAGGTCAACGATGGCTGTGTTTATATGGATGGGAAATTTATCCAATTCATTTTGGCCTCACATAGACACTATCCCACTAGAAATGGATGTGTCCAGTCCAGCCTGCATTGCTTCCTGCTCGGCATTTTGAAGCTATTATGTTATTTCATCTACATTCTTACCCACTCTGAGCCCGCACCAAACTTCTTTCCACCTACGTCGACTCCATCCTATCCCCGCTGGTCAAACCCCTCCCCACCTACGTCCAAGACACCTCACATGCTCTCCATCTCCTCGATAACTTCCGGTTTGCTGGCCCCCACTCCCTCATCTTTACCATGGATGCCCAGTCACTCTACACTTCCATCCCCCACAAGGATGGTCTTGAAGCCCTCCGTTTCTTCCTCGACAGTAGAACCAGCCAATCCCCATCTAGTAACACTCTCCTCGGCCTGGCAGAGCTGATTCATACCCTTAACAACTTCTCCTTTGGCTCCTCCCACTTCCTCCAAACCAGAGGCGTAGCTATGGGCACTCGCATGGGCCCAGCTACGCCTGCCTCTTTGTCGGGTACGTCGAACAATCCCTGTTCCTGACGTACACCGGCCCCATCCCCGAACTCTACCTCCGCTACATCAACGACTGCATTGGTGCCACCTCTTGTACCCATGCAGAATTCACTGACTTCATACATTTCACCACCAATTTCCATCCTGCTCTTAACTATACTTGGACTATCTCCGACATCTCCCTCCCGTTTCTGGACCTCACCATCTCCATCACAGGAGACAGACTAGTCACGGACATCTACTACAAACACACTGACTCGCACAGCTATCTGGACTACACCTCTTCCCACCCTGACTCCTGCAAAAAGTCTATCCCCTACTCCCAATTCCTCCGTCTACGCCGCATCTGCGCCCGGGATGAGGTGTTCCACACTAGGGCATCAGAGATGTCCTCATTCTTCAGGCAACGGGGCTTCCCCTCTACCATTATAGATGAGGCTCTCACTGGGACATCTTCTATATCCCACAGCTCCGCTCTTGCTCCCCCTCCCCCCATTTGTAACAAGGACAGAATCCCACTCGTTCTCACCTTCCAGCTCATCAGCCAGCAAATCCAACAAATCATCCTGCAACATTTCCTTCCCCTACAACCGGACCCCACTACCGGCCACATCTTCCCATCTCCTCCCCTTTCTGTGTTCCGCAGAGACCGTTCCCTCCGTAACTCCCTGGTCCACTCGTCCCTTCGTACCCAAACCACCCCCTCCCCGGGAACTTTCCCCTGCAAACGCAGGAGATGCAACACCTGTCCATTTACCTCCCCCCTCAACTCCGTCCAAGGACCTAAACAGTCTTTCCAGGTGAGACAGAGGTTCACCTGCACCTCCACCAACTTCATTGATTGTATCCGCTGCTCTAGATGTCAATTTCCCTACATCGGCGAGACCAAACGCAGGCTCGGCGATCGTTTCGCTCAACACCTTCGCTCAGTCCGCCTTAACCAACATGATCTCCCGGCGGCTGAGCACTTCAACTCCCTCTCCCACTCCCAGTCTGGCCTTTCTGTCATGGGCCTCCTCCAGTGGCGTAGTGAGGCCCAGCGGAAATTGGAGGAACAGCACCTCATATTTCGCTTGGGCAACTTGCAGCCCAACGATATGAACATTGACTTCTCCAACTTTAGATAGTTTCTGTCTCTCTCTTTTCCCCCTCCCCTTCCCCATCCCAGTTCTCCCACTGTCTTCCTGTCTCCACCTATATACTTTCTTTGTCCCGCCCCCTGACATCCGTCTGAAAAAGAGTCTAGACCTGAAACGTCACCCATTCCCTCGCTCCGAGATGCTGCCTGACCTGCTGAGTTACTCCAGCATTTTGTGATACATTTGATTTGTGCAGCATCTGCAGTTATTTTCCTACACTCTAAGCCCACATTCACTCATTGACCAGATAACTTTTTTATTTCTATACCTACCCCAGTTACACCCGATCAAAGACATCCCTCTCTTGCACATTTCCTGCAGCTCATCCCCTCCTTTTACTGCACATTAACTCGGCTCCTCTTCCCACAGATGCGCGCATAATTGACCTGCTGAATATTGTTTGTTGAGATTGTAGATTGAATGACAAGCGAACAGTTTAATGTCTTAGAGTAATTCAGCAGGTCAGGCAGCATCTCCAATAACAGAGTTATTTAATGCAGCACAGTATGTTCTTTTTTGTAAACCAGGATCTGCAGTTCTTGTTCTTTTGCCTAATGCCCTCTGTGGTTTAACGAACTGAACTAAATGCGACCAATGAAACTGATGCCACATAAAACGTGTTATCGTTTTTGATTCTCGTTTACAAGTTGACTGCTCCTGACGTTGTGCCCTACCTTGACTAGAGTTTGCATCAGCTGGATCAGAATGGACAATTCTCACCCCCCCCCCCCCCCCCCCCCCCCCCCCCCCCCCCCCCCCCCCCCACACAAACCGATCAGAGATTATTGCATGTCCATTACATTGTTCAGCCCAGGGAGTACGAGGTGAGTGAGACTGGCATTGGTCACTCTTCCCCAATGCCGTCAG
>NW_027604599.1:0-2681 GCF_053455715.1 Rhinoraja longicauda
TAGGAGACCACAACTGCACACAGTACTCCAGATGTGGTCTCACCAGGGCCCTGTACAACTGCAGAAGGACCTCTTTGCTCCTAAACTCAACTCCTCTCGCTATGAAGACCAACGTGCCTTGAGTTCCAGTGAATACAAGCCCAGTCTTTCAACATATGACAGTCCGCCATCCCGGGGATTAACCTGGTGAACCTACGCTGCACTGCCTCAATAGCAAGGACGTCCTTCCTCAAACTAGGAGACCAAAACTGCGCACAATACTCCAGGTGTGGTCTCACCAGGGCCCTGTACAACTGCAGAAGGACCTCTTTGCTCCTAGACTCAATAGCAAGGAGGTCCTTCCTCAAACTAGGAGACCAAAACTCCAGGTGTGGTCTCACCAAGGCCCTGTACATCTGAAGAAGGACCTCCTTGCTCCTAAAATCAAACTAGGACGTCCTTCCTCAAACTAGGAGACCAAAACTGCACACAGTACTCCAGGTGCGGTCTCACCAGGGCCCTGTACAACTGCAGAAGGACCTCTTTGCTCCTATACTCAACTCCTCTCGCTATGAAGTCCAACATGCCTTGAGTTCCAGTGAACACAAGCCCAGTCTTTCCAATCTTTCCTCGTACGACAGTCCCGCCATCCCGGGGATTAACCTGGTGAACCTACGCTGCACTGCCTCAATAGCAAGGACGTCCTTCCTCAAACTAGGAGACCAAAACTGCACCCAATACTCCAGGTGTGGTCTCACCAGGGCCCTGTACAACTGCAGAAGGACCTCCCTGCTCCTAAACTCAAATCCTCTTGCTATGAAGGCCAACATACCATTGGCTTTGGAAGATTGTGTGCAGTTTTGGTCTCTAAACTGTGAATGTCGCCGTGACCGTGTGACATCACTAAACGATGTGACCGTGTGACGTCACTAAACGATGTGACCGTGTGACGTCACTAAACGATGTGACCGTGTGATGTCACTAAACGATGTGACCGTGTGATGTCACTAAACGATGTGACCGTGTGAGATCTTAATCACTGGGTACCGTAAGGGCTAGTGAATGAAACCCAGCAGAGGAGTAGGAATCAGAGGCGGGATCAACAAACCAGCCTCTCGACCCTGAACGCCGCTTGGGCCAGGCTCAAGGGGCTTATAAAGCACCACGAGGTCAGGTATATACTCGGATGACTATATAACCTGCCTCAGATGAGTCTCTGCTGAGTTTTCGCCCTGACAGTTGTTATAAATTGACAAAAGGGGGGAATGAGGAATAAAGATAAAATACGAAGCAAGTCTGATCAAGTCAAGGACTAAAAAGATATCCGTTTGGGTAAAGGTTAATTAGAAACAATTTTCACTCCTTGCTTTGCTATTGTCTGATATATCTCTGCTCGTAAGCGAGAAGTTGTGAAACCATGGACGGTTGAGAAGTGATTAACACCATAATCACATAATGTTCCAGCAGATACAACAATAGGACGTACGGGACTGGTCGTAACTGGGGACTGGGAAATGCCTACGGGGCTAGTTGTGATTGGATGAACATGTTGGAACAATTGTCTCTCAATTGAACAATGCCCCTCAATTGTGCCCCCACCATTCTATTGTTTGGAAACTATATAAACATTGTCTTGGTATGTATGACTATGTTTGTCCCAGCCTGTTTCGGAGACCGTGACCGCTGTAGGAGCAGAATTGGAGGAATCATCGCAGCGCTGCATTAAAGGTTTGAATTGAGGAGCAAGTGTTTGATCAATTATTATTGAACTCGATTGACATAAAGAACCGAATCGTCACAAGGATACCCAGATCTCTTTGTACTTCCCCATTTCCTAACTTGACACCATTCAGATAATAATCTGCTTTCCTGTTCTTTCCACCAAAGTGGATAGATAACCTCACATTTACCCACATTAAACTGCATCTGCCATGCATCTGCCCACTCACACAACCTGTCCAAATCACCCCGCATCCTCATAGCATCATCCTCACGGTTCACACTGCCACCCAGCTTTGTGTCATCCGCAAATTTGCTAATGTTTGAACATTAACAATTGAACGAATAACACATAATGCTCCAAATTAAATTTAAATTGCTTGCTTCAAATCTAAGAAAGAGGCAGTTGATATACTCTGCTGTGCCCTGCGCCCAGTGGGAAATATTAGTTCCAGTCGGTGAACACGAAGGCTGATTATTATCTGAATGGTGTCTGATTAGGAAGAAGGGGAGTGCAACGAGACCAAGGCGTCCTTGCATGTCACTCACTGAAAGTAAGCATACAGGTACAGCAGGCAGCGAAGAAAGCTCATGGCATGTTGGCCTTCATAGCGACAGGATTTGAGTACAGGAGCAAGGAGGTCACACCCGGAGTATTTGCGAGCAGTTTTAGTATTCAAATTTGAGGAAGGCCAGTCTTGCTATTGCGGGAGTGCAGCGTAACCAGGTTCACCAGGTTAATCCCCGGGATGGCGGGCTGATGATAAAGAATTAATCGACTGGGCTTAAATTTACTGGAATTTAGAAGGATGAGAGTGGATCGTATAGAAACATGTAAAATTCTTAAGGGATTGGACAGGCGAGATGTAGGGGGGAAATTACCATTTTGGGTGAGTCCAGAACCAGGACTCACAGTTTAAGAATAAAGGGTAGGCCATTTAAGACTGTGATGAGGAAAAACGTTTTCACCCAGAGAGTTGTAA
>NW_027604600.1:0-2670 GCF_053455715.1 Rhinoraja longicauda
CACCCAATATTCAGCACTACTTGAAGGAACATATGTACATAAATCGCAGAATGGTGTAAAAGCACTAGGGTGATAGTAGTGAGTGGTTTTACACTTCTCTGATAGCGAGGGCTTGCTTTAGTGCAAGGCGCTGAAATAGGGCAGAATTTAATATTCATTTATGGTCATTAAACAGAGAGTCCTTCGAGAGATCAGTACTCCACACTTTGTTGGGAATTGGGCAGGTGGTCCCAAATGTCAATTGGGAACACTTTGGGAACAATGACCACAATTCTATATGTTTAAAGATGGTTATCAGAAAGGATAAGTGTGGTTTTCGAATTAAAGTCCTGAATTGAGAGGGAGCTGATTTCAATTGAATCAGATATAACGGTGAATATAAATAGATCTATCCGAGGTTTTATGGGGAGCAAAGGAAGAGATTGCTAGAGCTGTTTCTCTGACAGGAGTATCAACGGAGTACTGCAAGGGTCAGTGGGAGCATTGTTGCATTAGTTACATAAATGGCTTGGATGTGAACGTTGGTGGACCTACTGGTGGCGCGGAAATTGGTGGCTACTGGATAGCGAAGGATAAAAAGGTGCGTGGATCAGCTGTTAAGTTGAGAGGACCACTGGCAGATAGAACTTTATCAGGACATAAGAGAGCATCAATTTTGGGATGGACAAATAGAACAAATGGCACCAATGACATGGGTAGAAAGGGCACTATTATAGAAGTGTGTAAACGCACACCTCCAGATTCAGGAACAGTTTCTACCCTGTTATCAGGCAGCGAATCATCCGACCACAACTGGAGAGCAGTCCTGAACAAAGATACTAGAGGAGCAAGATCAACCACTCCGTCGAAATTGCCTATACTGAAGTGCAGTACGCAAAGGAGCGTGACATCCGCCATTTTAGTAAGTAAAACCCGCCTTTCGTGATGCCTCTCGCAGTGTAATCAGTGTATTGGGGGAACAGTATGTGTGATGATACCATAAAAATGCTGAATATATCCATCTATCAATTCACAGATTTCTGTTATTTTTCTTTTAAAATGTTTCTGTAAGTTTCTGCCGACTAAAATGGCGCCATGACATTCTACGGTTTTTAGGGTCGAGTGGTCTATCTTCCTCTGCTCTATTACCTTTGGTCCTGAACTACCATCTACCTCATTGGTGACCCTCAGACTATCTTTGATCGGACGTTACTGGATTTACCTTGCACTAAAATTTGTTACCTTATCATGTACCTGTAAACTATAAATGGCTCGATTGTAATCATGTATTGTCTTTCCACTGACTGGTTACCACACAACAAAAGCTTTTCACTCAACTTCGGTTCACGAGACAATAAACTGAACTGAACAATGTTGTTTTGCTGGCACATGCTAGGGAGACTGGATAATGAGGTGATTTATCACTGATTTGACGCCGATGGCACACGGCAGACTGCGTGGGTAGAAATGGGGAATAGCTGGAGTGTAATTTGAGAAATGGCGCTGAATTAATTGTTTCAGATTACTGCATGGCTGGAAAGGATGGGACCAGTGCAGGGTCATTAAAGCAATCCCCCGTGTCCTCTGAGGAAGGTTCCCAAACTGCAGAGTTAAGGTATAACTGATTTAGAAAGGTGCTGTGATCGCAGGAAACCTAATTTGAAAAAAGATTAAAAATGAAGAATAAGGACACGCACAGACAAATAGCACTACAGGTTGGCAGAACTCGAGTAAGAGAAGGGATACTGTGGTCAGAGGCGAACTCCAAGTGGAGCATGTGGAATTCTCTGCCACAGAAGGTAGTTGAGGCCAGTTCATTGGCTATATTTAAGAGGGAGTTAGATGTGGCCCTTTTTGCTAAAGGGATCAGGGGGTATGGAGAGAAGGCAGGTACAGGCTACTGAGCTGAATGATCAGCCATGATCATATTGAATGGCGGTGCACGCTCGAAGGGCCGAATGGCCTACTCCTGCACCTATTTTCTATGTTTCTATGTTTCTATGTGTAGGTTGTATTTAACTGCCTTTAATTCCAACTTCTCCTGGACCAGCCATATTGAAACAACTACCAAGAAAGCACATACACCAACGCCTCTACTTCCATAGAAGGCCTAGGACGTTTGCATGTCACCTACAACTCTCAACAACGTCTACAGATGCACCATATAAAGCATTTTATCAGGATGCTTCACAGCTTGGTCCGGTAACAGCTCCATCCAAGACCGCAAGAAATTGCAGCGAATTGTGGACGCAGCCCAGACCATCACACAAACCAACCTCCCTTCCATTGACTCCATTTATACCTCACGCTGGCTCAGCAAGGGCTTTGTCCGGGTGATCCGGTTCCCTCCCATATCCGAAAGACGTACGTATTTTAGGTTAATTGGCCTCTGGATAATGTGCAGGGAGTCGCTGCAAAAGTGGAAAAACAAAAACTAGGGCCACCCACCGATTTCCCTCTCACGCTGACTACCCCTAATCAGTCATTGTTTTTCCAACTGCCGGTCGATATTGTCTCTCGGAATCATTTCCGATAACTTTCTGACCACCTACGTAGAGCACTGGCCGTTAGTTTCCAAGGTTTTACCGTTTAGACCCTCTAGAATAAATGCACAACTTCCCAATATTCTGGTATTTCACCTGTGGCTGGGAACCGCTGGGGTGTAAGCTTCCCAAGCGATATATGAGATGT
>NW_027604601.1:0-2660 GCF_053455715.1 Rhinoraja longicauda
GAGAGAGAGAGAGAGAAAGAGAGAGAGAGAAAGAGAGAGAGATAGAGAGAGAGAGATTTGGAAAGTTTTGAGAAAGTTAGAGAGAGGAGAGAGAGAGAGGAGAGAGAGAGGGAGAGGGAGAGGGATCTGAGAGAGAGAGAAGGCCCTTGTGGCTAGAGGGATCAGGGGGTATGGAGAGGAGGCAGGTACGGGATACTGAGTTGGATGATCAGCCATGATCATATTGAATGGCGGTGCATACAGGATCGAAGGGCCGAATGTCCTCCTGCACCTACTGTCTATGTTTCTATGAAAGAGAGAAGGAATTAGAGAAAGGAGCGGAAATAGTGAGAGATTGAGAGAGAGGGAGAGAGAGAGAGAGAGAGAGAGAGAGAGAGAGAGAGAGAGAGAGAGAGAGAGAGAGAGAGAGAGAGAGAGAGAGAGACAGGAAAGAGAGAGAGAGAGAGAGTTTTGGAAAGTTTTGAGAAAGTTTGAGAGAGAGAGAGAGACAGGAAAGAGAGGGAGAGAGGGAGAGAGAGAGAGAGTTTGAGAAAGTTTTGAGAAAGTTTGAGAGAGAGGGGGAAGAGGAGAGAGAGAGGGGATGAGAGTGAGAAAGTTTGAGAGAGAGAGAGAGAGAGAGAGAGAGAGAGAGAGAGAGAGAGAGAGGGGAGAGAGAAAGAGAGAGTGTGTTTTGGAAAGTTTTGAGATAGTTTGAGAGAGAGAGAGAGAGAGAGTTTTGGAAAGTTTTGAGAAAGTCCCTCTCCATTTCTCAATTTTCACATTCTCTCTTTTTCACTCAATTCCCCATTTCTCCCTCAAATCCTCTCCCCTTCCCTCCCTCCCTCTCTCCCTCCCTCCCCCCACCTCCCCTCATCACCTCCCTCCCTCCTTCCTTCCCTCCCTCTTTCTCTCCATTTCTCAATTTTCACATTCTCTCTTTTTCACTCAATTCCCCATTTCTCCCTCAAATCCTGTCTCCTTCCCTCCCTCCCTCTCTCCCTCCCTCCCCCCACCTCCCCTCATCACCTCCCTCTCTCCCTCCCTCCTTCCTTCCCTCCCTCTTTCTCTCCATTTCTCAATTTTCACATTCTCTCTTTTTCACTCAATTCCCCATTTCTCCCTCAAATCCTGTCTCCTTCCCCCCTCCCCCACTCACCCAGCCCACACTCCTCCATCTCCCTCCCTCCCTCCCTCCCCCACTCACCCAGCCCACACTCCTCCATCTCCCTCCCTCCCTCCCTCCCTCTCTCTCTCTCTCCCCCTTCCTCCCTCCCTCTCTCTCTCCCTCTGTCTACAAACGCGGACCGGAGAGAGAGAAGGGGGCGGGTTCCTTCTCCTCCCTCTGACCGACGTCCACCGCGTCCAATCGTCGCCGCCCGCCCGCCCTAACCGACGGCCGCCCGGACCAATCCCCGCCGCCCGCTCCCCAGTTCAAGCCCCGCCCCTCCGCTTCCCCTCCCGCCCGCCTGCCAATCTCCGGTCCTGGGGCGGGACGTCCGGCGCCTTGATGGACGCGCGCCGCGGCCAATGGGTGCTAAGGGATCGCACCCTTTGTCTCGCTTTGCAAAGATTATTGGAAATGCAACGATTTTACTGCATTTAACAGCCCAGGGTGGTTGCAATATTGCTTTAATGCAACGCCAGCGCTGCATTTAACATTGCAGTGGCCTGCAAAGTTATTTTAATGCGTTGCATCAGTTGCATTTAACATTTGAGTGGTTTTGCAAAATTATTGCAATTAATTTAATGCATATAACATCCATTGGGGGTCGCTAGATGACTTTAATGCAAGGCCACATCGCAGGGTGTTGCAATATTTCTTTAATGCAAGGCGATCACTGCATTTAACATTGCAGCAGCCTGAAAAGTCATCCTAATGCGATGCCGGGGGTAGTAAATACAATAATAATACTATAATAATAATAATTTAACATTGCAGGAGCCTGCAAAGTTGTTCTAATGCGTTGCATTAATTGCATTTAACATTTGAGAGGTTTTGCAAAATTATTGCAATTAATTTTATTGCATTTAACATCCCAGGGGGTTGCAATATTGCTTTAATGCAACGCCAGCGCTGCATTTAACAATGCAGCAGCCTGCAAAGTTATCCTAATACGATGCATTAGTTGCATTTAACATTTGAGAGGTTTTGCAAAATTATTGCAATTAATTTTATTGCATTTAACATCCCAGGGGGTTGCAATATTGCTTTAATGCAACGCCAGCGCTGCATTTAACAATCCAGCAGCCTGCAAAGTTATCCTAATACGATGCATTAGTTGCATTTAACATTTGAGAGGTTTTGCAGGATGATTGCAATTAATTTAATGCATTTAACATCCACTGGGGGTCGCTAGATGACTTTAATGCAAGGCCATCACTGCATTTAACATTGCAGCAGCCTGCAAAGTTATCCTAATGCGATGCATTAGTCGCATTTATCAGTTGAGAGGTTTTGCAGGATTATTATTGCATTTCACATCGCAGGGTGTTGCAATATTTCTTTAATGCAAGGCGATCACTGCATTTAACATTGCAGCAAGCCTGAAAAGTCATCCTAATGCGATGCATTTGTTGCATTTAACATTTGAGAGGTTTGCAAAATTATTGCAATTAATTTAATGCAGAAAACATCCATTGGGGGTCGCTAGATGACTTTAATGCAAGGCCATCACTGCATT
>NW_027604602.1:0-2652 GCF_053455715.1 Rhinoraja longicauda
AGCCGCGATAATATTGAGCGGTGAACCAGAGTGGAGGGGCCATTTTAGTGCGAGGTGATCTGTTGACCTAACTCCTCAACCTGAGAACCATGTTAGCCCACTCCACCATCAAACTGGGCACCAGAGGCCCTGAAATGTTCCCTGGAATTTGGGAATGCCTTCGTGAGTGAAGCGGATTGAAGGGAATCCGACAAACAACATGAGGCGGAGAGTTGGACCTGATGGAGTTTGAAACAATATCCCCTTTGCTGGAACAATGCCGCTCCCAAATTCCATCCCTCAGTATCGCCACGATTCCCAGTCTTTGGAGTTTCTCAATCAATTCCCTGAATAAATCACGATCTGTCTCAGCAGGGATTTCACTTGTCTGATGTCATCTATTTGCGAATCATTTCAAAATCTCTATTTTTAAACACTATTGAAACTTCACTGTCCCGGTGGAGACGGAAAGTGGTATAAAATCTCCGGGAATGTTCTGCCCCGGCATTTCATTCCGAGAGATTACCGGTAGCTCACGGGGACACGTCGCTGGGCAGAGAAAATGGGGGAAAAGCTTTGGGAATATATGGACGTGGAGAAAATCTTGTACGTGATCATTGCTGCCGTTGGAGTCCCTGGTAAGTGAACAGAACAATTCAAGTTTTATAACTCCGAATGTTCACAGAGGTTGACCTGATTCTGGTTCCATTACAAGATTCCCAACTGATGATCTTTGTGCAAGAATATGTTGAGTATATCTATCCTCTAAATTAAATATTTTAGAATTAACGCTGTGATTTTTCTTATTTTCAAACAGCCGAAACTAACCCTCTTTTGCTCCCACTGCCGGGACCCACTAGAATGTTGTTCTTGCCTTCAGTGGGACCTTGCCTAGAGTTGTCCCAATGCTCGGGACAGGCAGCTCTCCGGGACGGTGTGACTGGAAGGGGTTTACATTGTGAAGTTCACTGTGTCTGAGTTATTGATCAGAGTGAACACCCGCTCCTGTGGACAGGTCTCACTGTGGAGTCTGTCACAGTCGGATTCCACCGCCTGTTGGTCAATAATTGGATCGATCTCCTGAACCAGTGGCCGCGGATCTACCGGCGTGTGTTGTTACCGAACTGAACTCAATGTGGAATGCATCCATTAACGGAGCCACTCTGCTGCCGGACCCTAAGTTGTCCCTGCCTTCCCTCTGGAACCCTCCTCGTTCCCATCAGATGCCGAGTTCCCAGAGCCCTGGTTAAACGCGGCCGGTCACGGTTAAGTCTGAAACCGGCCCCATCAGAGACTGTGAGCAGTGTTAACTGTAGACAGGACCATTCCGCCTATTGTAGCGGGCGGCTGCTCGTTCTCTCCCCGCCCTTTACCCCGCCCGTCGCTTTATCTCCTCTCCCCTGAAGCAGGCAGGTCGGGCACAGTCGGAGCCGGGTCTGACATTGTTAAACCTGCAGCCGCGCACCGACTCCAACACTCCTGATCTCCAGCTGAAAGTGGAGCCGGTGTTCAGCCCCGGAGACCGTGTTCAGTAATGCCCAGTGTCCGGCCCCTTCTCTTTCCGCAGTGAATTTAGTGGCGATTGTGATCCTGTCCCGGGGAAAGTGCGGCCTCTCCACCTGCACCACTCGCTACCTGGTGGCCATGGCAGCGGCCGATCTACTCACCCTGATCACCGAGGTCATTTTGGCTTGGATCAAATATCATTATTTTTATTGGAGTTTCCTGTCCATCACCCCTGTGTGCAGTGTTCACGATGTACTGAGGACTGCAGCTACAGACTGTTCTGTCTGGTTCACCGTCACTTTCACCTTTGATCGCTTTGTCGCCATTTGTTGCCAGAAGCTGAAAACAAAATATTGCACCGGGAAAACTGCGGCTGCGGTTCTCGCAACAGCCGGCGTTCTGCTGTGTCTGAAAAACGTTCCCCGCTACTTCACACAGGAACCCTGGACAACCATCGACAATGTCCCGTGGGGGTGTACACCGATGGACAGTTATTACACTGACCCCGGGTGGGTGGCATTTGACTTGATCGACAAGGTTTTAACTCCGCTCCTCCCTTTCGCTGTGATCCTGCTGCTCAACGCTCTGACAGTCCGGCACATTTTAGTGGCCAGTCGGGTCCGTCAGGGGCTGAGGGGTGAGAGCAAGGGGGAGAAGCGCAGTGACCCGGAGATGGAGAGCAGGAGGAGGTCTGTGGTTTTACTCTTCACCATCTCCGGCAGCTTCATCCTCCTGTGGCTGACGTTTGTTGTAAACTTCGTCTATTATCAGATCACAGGGATTGGGAATGATCTGAATGATTCTCAATATATCTTGGACAACGTCGGGTATTTGCTGAGGAATCTCAGCTGCTGCACCAACACATTTATTTACGCGGTGACCCAGTCCAAGTTCAGGAAGCAGGTGAAGAGCGCGGTGAAATATCCGCTCACCTCAGCGCTGCGGCTCATTAATAAACCCCCGCCCTGAGCGCATCCCAGAGGGCGGCCGCAGTCTCTCCGCTCCGGGCTCCGGCTCCTCACATTCACCGCCGCATCTTCCAGCTGTCAGTCCCGGGCGGATGATCCCATCGCCGGCCCCGCTCCAGGACCCCCAGCCCCTCACATTCACCCAATCAAAGACGCAGATTAAGCAGAAAAAATAACACCATTGCCTGTCATATATATT
>NW_027604603.1:0-2650 GCF_053455715.1 Rhinoraja longicauda
TCGGCCCACCGGGTCCGCGCCGACCAGCGATCCCCGCACACTGACAATACCCTACACACACCGGGGACGATTTTCCATTTACGCCCAGCCAGTTAACCTACAAACCCGCACGTCCTTGGAGGGTGGGGGGAAGCCGGAGATTCCGGAGAAACCCACGCAGGTCACGGGATGAACGTTCAAACTCCGTACAGACAGCGCCCCTGGCGCCGTGAGGCAGCAACTCTACCGCCAAGCCACTTGACCCGGCGATCATCCCGATGAGAATCACAGCATCCTGGTGACCAGTTCCCTCACGATCTTCAATGGTACCTTATTGTCACATGTACACTTCTACCTCCCCAACCCCTCTCCCTCTATCCCTCCTCCCCCTTCCCTCCCCCCTCCTCTCCCCCCCCCCCTCAAGATGGTGGTGGAGCAGCAACTGCAGAGGAGAGTGGGATCAGTCGGCGTGATCTGACCCGTGACCAGTTCCTGCAACATGTGTGGCGCTGGAAGCACGAGTGAGTGGGCAGGAGGGGGGGGAGGGGGAGGGGGAGAGGTAGGGTTGCCAACTATCTCACTCCCAAATAAGGGACAAGGTGACATCACCGCCCCACGTGACCTCACCCAGCCAGCGGCCACGTGCTCCCGCTCCACCAATGGCGGCTCCCGGGGTTGCTACGCAACCTCCATTAGGCAAACACACTCGGCCCCTCTCATCGAACACACTCCCAGACAGTGTCCGGGCCTGCAGCGTCCGGGCCTGCAGCGCACCCCGGGTCTAATACGGGACAAACCAATTTAGCCCAAAATACGGGATGTCCCGGCTAATACGGGACAGTTGGCAACTCTTGGGAAGGGGGGACTTTGGGGGGAACTGAGAAAGAGGGGGGAGGTGTGAGAGGGTTGGGGGGGGATGTGCGAGGGTTGGGGGAGTGAGGAGAGGGTTGGGGGGGGGTGAGGAGAGGGTTGGGGTGTGTGAGGGGGTTGGGGGGGGTGAGAGGGTTGGGGGTGTAAGAGGGTTCGGGGTGAGGAGGGGGTTGGGGGGTGAGGAGAGGGTTGGGGGTGAGGGTTGGGGGGTGAGGAGAGGGTTGGGGGGTGGTAAGAGGGTTGAGGTGAGGAGAAGGTTGGGGGTGAGAGGGTTGGGAGGCGAGGGTTGGGGGGGGGTGTGAGAGGGTTGGGGGGGTGGTAAGAGGGTTGGGGGTGTGTGAGGGTTGGAGCGAGTGTGAGAGGGTTGGGGGAGTGAGGAGGCGGTTGGGGGGGTGAGGAGGGGGTTGGGGGGGGTGAGGAGGGGGTTGGGGGGTGAGGAGGGGGTTGGGGGGGATGTGAGAGGGTTGGGGGGGGTGAGGAGGGGGTTGGGGGGGTGAGGAGGGGGTTGGGGGGTGAGGAGGGGTTGGGGGGTGAGAGGGTTGGGGGGTTGCGGAGAGGGTTGAGGGTTGTGGGTGAGCTGAGGGGGGTGTGAGGGGTTGGGGGGGTGAGCTGAGGGGAGGGGGGGTTGAGGGGTTTGGGTGTGAGGTGGGGGGGTATGAGGGGGTTGGGGGGTGAGCCGACGGGGGTGTGACGGGGATGGGGGGTGTGAGCTGGGGGGGGGGTGTGAGGGGGTTGGGGAGGTGAGCTGGGGGGGGTGTGGCCGCTGAGAGCTGACGGGTCGGTGTCTGTGGCAGGAAGGGGGATGAGATTTACGAGCAGCTACGTTTGCTCGGCTCTTCACTGGACTGGCACCGCGCCCGCTTCACAATGGAGCCCGTGAGTAGATGCACCCCCAAACCCTAACCCTCTCCCCAAGCCCCGCTCCCCAATCCCCCTCCCCTTCCCTCCCCCACTGCTCCCCCTTCCATTCTCCCCTCTCTCTCCCCCCATATGACCCCTCCCCCCATGTGTCCCCTTCACCCTCTCTCTCTCCCCCCTGCGTCCCCCTCACCCTCTCTCTCTCCCCTGTGTCCCCCTCACCCTCTCTCTCTCCCCCCTGTGTCCCCCTCGCCCTCTCTCTCCCCCCCTGCGTCCCCCCTCACCCTCTCTCTCCCCCCTGTGTCCCCCTCACCCTCTCTCCCCCCAGGGTTACAGTGAGGCAGTGACTGAGGCATTTGTGCGTCTGCACGAGGCGGGACTGATCTACCGCGGCCGCCGGCTGGTCAACTGGTCGTGTGCTCTGGGCTCGGCCATCTCCGACATCGAGGTGACGGGTCGGGGGGGGGGGGCGGGGGTGGGGGGGTTGGGACCTGGGTGGGCTGCCCCTCCTCCCGCAGCAGCCCGCCACACACATCCCCTGCCTCTGTGGACCCACACCGACCGCCCTCCCCTCCACACACTCCGTCTACGCGCCATCTATTGAGGGAGTGCAGCGTAGGTTCACCAGGTTAATTCCCGGGATGGCGGGACTGACATGTGACGATAGAATGGGCCGACTGGGTGGTGCGGTGGCGCAGCGGTAGAGTTGCTGCCTCACAGCGCCGGAGACCCGGGTTCCATCCCGACTACGGGCGCCGTCTGTACGGAGTTTGCACGTTCTCCCCGTGACCCGCGTGGGTTTTCTCCGAGATCTTCGGTTTCCCTCCCACACTCCAAAGACGTGCGGGTTTGTAGGTTAATTGGCTTGGTACAAGTGTAAATTGTCCCTAGTGGGCGTGTAGGATAGTTGACCCGAAATGTATATGTCGACCCGAAACGTCAC
>NW_027604604.1:0-2631 GCF_053455715.1 Rhinoraja longicauda
AAACACTTCAATGATCAGGGACCGTCATTAAAAATGATCAATATATATGACAGGCAATGGTGTTATTTTTTCTGCTTAATCTGCGTCTTTGATTGGGTGGATGTGAGGGGCTGGGGGTCCTGGAGCGGGGCCGGCGATGGGATCATCCGCCCGGGACTGACAGCTGGAAGATGCGGTGGTGAATGTGAGGAGCCGGAGCCCGGAGCGGAGAGACTGCGGCCGCCCTCTGGGATGCGCTCAGGGCGCGGGTTTATTAATGAGCCGCAGCGCTGAGGTGAGCGGATATTTCACCGCGCTCTTCACCTGCTCCCTGAACTTGGACTGGGTCGCCGCGTAAATAAATGTGTTGGTGCAGCAGCTGAGATTCCTCAGCAAATACCCGACGTTGTTAAAGATCCATTGGGAATCATTCATATCATTCCAATCCCTGTGATCTGATAATAGACGAAGTTTACAACAAACGTCATCCACAGGAGGATGAAGCTGCCGGAGATGGTGAAGAGTAAAACCACAGACCTCCTCCTGCTCTCCATCTCCGGGTCACTGCGCTTGTCCCCCTTGCTCTGACCCCTCAGCCCCTGACGGACCCGACTGGCCACTAAAATGTGCCGGACTGTCAGAGCGTTGAGCAGCAGGATCACTGCGAAAGGGAGGAGCGGAGTTAAAACCGTGTCGAACCAGTCAAATGCCACCCACCCGGGGTCAGTGTAATAACTGTCCACCATGACACAGAACCACGGGACATTGTCGATGGTTGTCCAGGGTTCCCGTGTGAAGTAGCGGGGAACGTTTTTCAGACACAGCAGAACGCCGGCTGTTGCGAGAACCGCAGCCGCAGTTTTCCCGGTGCAATATTTTGTTTTCAGCTTCTGGCAACAAATGGCGACAAAGCGATCAAAGGTGAAAGTGACGGTGAACCAGACAGAACAGTCTGTAGGGTGAACCAGACAGAACAGTCTGTAGCTGCAGTCCCCAGTACAGCGTTAACACTGCACACAGGGGTGATGGACAGGAAACACCAATTAAAGTAATGGTATCGGATCTGAAACAAAGTGACCTCGATGATCAGGGTGAGTAGATCGGCCGCTGCCATGGCCACCAGGGAGCGAGTGGTGCAGGTGGAGAGGCCGCACTTTCCCCGGGACAGGATCACAATCGCCACTAAATTCACTGCGGAAAGAGAAGGGGACGGACACTGGGCATCACTGAACACGGTCTCCGGGGCTGAACACCGGCTCCACTTTCAGCTGAAGATCAGGAGTGTTGGAGTCGGTGCGCGGCTGCAGGTTTAACAATGTCAGACCCGGCTCCGACTGTGCCCGACCTGCCTGCTTCAGGGGAGAGGAGATAAGGCGACGGGCGGGGTAAAGGGCGGGGAGGGAACGAGCAGCCGCCCGCTACAATAGGCGGAATGGTCCTTTCTATAGTTAACCCTGCTCACAGTCGCTAATGGGGCCGGTTTCACAGACTTAACCGTGAATGGCCACGTTTAACCAGGGCTCTGGGAACTCGGCATCTGATGGGGACGAGGAGGGTTCCAGAGGGAAGGCAGGGACAACTTAGGATCCGGCAGCAGAGTGGCTCCGTTAATGGATTCATTCCACATTGAGTTCAGTTCGGTAACAACACACGCCGGTAGATCCGCGGCCACTGGTTCAGGAGATCGATCCAATTATTAACCAACAGGCGGTGGAATCCGACTGTGACAGACTCCACAGTGAGACGTGTCCACAGGAGCGGGTGTTCACTCTGATCAATAACGCAGACGCAGTGAACTTCACAATGTAAACCCCTCCCAGTCACACCGTCCCGGAGAGCTGCATGTCCCGAGCACTGGGACAACTCTGGGCAAGGTCCCACTGAAGGCAAGAACAACATTCTAGTGGGTCCCGGCAGTGGGAGATAGAGAGGGTTAGTTTCGGCTGTCTGAAAGTAAGAAAAACCACAGCGTTAATTCAAAGATATTTCTCTGAGAGGATTGACATACTCCACATATTCTTGCGCAACGACCATCAGTTGGGGATCTTGAAACACGATCAGAATCAGGTCAACGCCGGTTAACAGACGGAGTTATAAAACTTGAATTGTCCTGCTCACTTACCAGGGACTCCAACGGCAGCAATGATCAAGTACAAAATTTTCTCCACACGCCAATATTCCTCAAGTTTTTGACGGTGCATGTTCTCTGCCCAGCGACGTGTCCCCGTGAGCTACCGGTAATGCTGGGGCAGAACATTCCCGGAGATTTTATACCACTTTCCGTCTCCACCGGGACAGCGAAGTTTCAACAGATTTTAAAAAATAGAGATTTTGAAATGATTCGCAAACAGATGACATCAGCAAAGTGAAATCCCTGCTGAGACAGTCGTGATTTATTCAGGGAATTGATTGAGAAACTCCAAAGACTGGGAATTGTGGCGATACTGAGGGATGGAAATTGGGAGCGGCATTGTTCCAGCAAAGGGAATATTGTTTCAAAATCCATCAGGTCCAACTCTCCGCCTCATGTTGTTTATCTGATTTACTTCAACCCGCTTCACTCAGCAAAGTAATTCAAAATTCCAGGGACCCTCTCAGGGCTGCTGGTGCCCCGTTTGAAGGTGGACTGGACGACATTTGTCCACAGGTTGA
>NW_027604606.1:0-2622 GCF_053455715.1 Rhinoraja longicauda
GCAGTGACATTATAAGTGTGGTCAGTGATGGGTCTGGATAAGCAGTGACATTATCAGTGTGGTCCGTGATGGGTCTGGATAAGCAGTGACATTATCAGTGTGGTCAGTGATGGGTGTGGATAAGCAGTGACATTATCAGTGTGGTCAGTGATGTGTCTGGATAAGCAGTGACATTATCAGTGTGGTCAGTGATGGGTCTGGATAAGCAGTGACATTATCAGTGTGGTCAGTGATGGGTGTGGATAAGCAGTGACATTATCAGTGTGGTCAGTGATGTGTCTGGATTAGCAGTGACATTATCAGTGTGGTCAGTGATGGGTGTGGATAAGCAGTGACATGATCACATTAAATCTGACCCCGATGTTTTACATTTGATACGATGTAAAATAAAGGATCCTTTCTTTTTTTCAATCAGATTTTATAGATTTTTCACAGAGATATATACAAAACAGTACATCATCGACATAAATACAATAAAATAAGAAAAACATCAAAAATGAATAAATAAATAAAGGTGATAGATAAATAAATAAATATATGCATAAGACAGTGTGGTACACTTACTAAATAAAATATTAAAAAGTAACAATGATTGGTTATCTAGAGATATTTCAATATTCGCACAAACATACCATCTAGTTCTATATAACACAATCTTCCAATATCTAGCTCGGCATTTATCTAGTTGGTGTCATGGCTCAAATAAACGATCCATTTTTCCCAGATCCTCTGAAAGAATCCCTTCTTTTTAATTCAAATGTTCGACTCTAAAGGGTCGACTCAAGTTCAATATCCATAATTAATCTAAACTTTAATGAGAACTAACTCTATTTTCCTGCTCGATCCACGCTGGTAAACACGGCAGCTGAAGATGCATTAACTTGTTATTTTCTTCTTAATTAACACAGGTTAGAAATGGTAATGAACTCTCTCCGGCATACATTTGAAAGAATAATACACAACGCTGAAAATTAAAATGTATCTTCAGATCTGAGAAAGGGGGAGTTGAGTAACTGTGCTCTTCCCTTCGCCCAGTGGGAATATTAATTCCAGGCGGTGAACACTACCTGTGGGTCTGTTCAATCCGCAGTTTATTTTGTAGTGAACTACTTCAGACCAGTCGACAGGTAGATGTGAATTCAAACCCACAGGCCAGACAACAAGGTCGGTCTGAGAGTAAATGACCAACTCATCCGTCTGGGCTGTCTACACAGCGGTACAGAGAAAGCTGCCACACACGCAGACTTTATTTGTGTGCTTATTTATCAAGTAGTTCAAGCGAGAAAATCTCCCATCGTGCAGTGCAAACCTGGCACTCGTAGACACTGAACTAAACACTTCAATGATCAAGGCCTATTATAAAAATGACCAATGTGTTATGCTTTTTGCATCTTTGAGCAATGTGGACACCTGCTGATGTTTAATTCCTCTGATTTCAAGGCTTCAGTTTAGCGGTAACCTAATATCCAAGAACGTAAATGTGTATAGTAAAAGCTTATTTAGGTATGTCAAGAGTTTAAAAAATGGTAAGATAAATGTGGGTCCCTTGAAGACAGAAGCAGGCGAATTTATCAAGGAAACAAGGAAATGGCAGACAAGCTGACCAGGTACATTGGATCTGTCTTTACTAAGGAAGACACAATCAATCTCCCAGATGTACTAGTGGACGGAGGTCTTAGGGTGACGGACGAACTGAAGGAAATTCACATTAGGCAGGAAATGGTGTTGGGTAGACTGATGGGACTGAAGGCTGTTAAATCCCCAGGTCCTGATGGTCTACATCACAGGGTACTTAAGGAAGTGGCTCAAGAAATCGTGGACGAATTGGTGATCATTTTCCAATGTTCTATATATTCAGGAGCAGTTCCCGTGGATTGGACGGTAGCTAATGTTATTCCACTTTTTAAGAAAGGAGGGAGACAGAAAATGGGAAACATAGAAAATAGGTGCTGGAGGAGGCCATTCGGCCCTTCGAGCCTGCACCGCCATTCAATATGATTATGGCTGATCATCCAGCTCAGTAACCTCTACCTGCCTTCTCTCCATACCCCCTGATCCCTTTAGCCACAAGGGCCACTTCTAACTCCCTCTTAAATATAGCCAATGAACTGGCCTCAACTACCTTCTGTTTATAGAGAATTCCACAGGCTCACCACTCTCTGTGTGAAGAAATGTTTTCTCATCTCGGTCCTAAAAGACTTCCCCCTTATCCTTAAGCTGTGACCCCTGGTTCTGAACTTCCACAACATCGGGAACAATCTTCCCGCATCTAGCCTGTCCAACCCCTTAAGAATTTTATGTTTCTATAAGATCCCCCCTCAGTCTTCTAAATTCCAGCGAGTATAAGCCAAGTCTATCCAGTCTTTCTTCATATGAAAGTCCTGCCATCCCAGGGATCAATCTGGTGAACCTTCTCTGTACTCCCTCTAAGGCTGGAATGTCTTTCCTCAGATTAGGAGACCAAAATTTCACCAATCTCACCAAGGCCCTGTACAACTGCAGCAGAACCTCCCTGCTCCTATACTCAAATCCTCGCGCTATGAATGCCAACATACCATTCGCTTCCTTCACTGCCTGCTGCAACTGCATGCCTACATTCAATGACTGGTGTACCACGACACC
>NW_027604607.1:0-2615 GCF_053455715.1 Rhinoraja longicauda
GCGCACTGGCCTCTCCCGGCGCCGGCAACGCCACCCGGTGCGCGTGTGCGGGTATCGGTCGCCGGCAACTCCTCCACCGCGCAGCCGCGCTTCGTCGCCGCGGCCGTGCGCATGTGCACGGGTGCCGGTCGCCGGCGGCGCGCAGCCGCACTCCCGTCAGCAACGCCGGCGACCGGCGACCGGCACCGCGCAGGCGCCCCCAAGCGGCGCCAACGGCGGTTGTCAACCGGAGTCAGTGAGGGAGCGCCGCGGGTCAGAGTGAGGGAGCGCCGCGGGTCAGAGTGAGGAGCGCCCGCGGGTCAGAGTGAGGGAGCGCCGCGGGTCAGAGTGAGGGAGCGCCCGCGGGTCAGAGTGAGGGAGCGCCGCGGGTCAGAGTGAGGGAGCGCCGCGGGTCAGAGTGAGGGAGGGAGGGAGCGCCGCGGGTCAGAGTGAGGGAGCGCCGCGGGGTCAGAGTGAGGGAGCGCCGCGGGTCAGAGTGAGGGAGCGCCGCGGGTCAGAGTGAGGGAGCGCCGCGGGTCAGAGTGAGGGAGCGCCGCGGTCACAGTGAGGGAGCGCCGCGCTGAGGGAGTGAGTGAGGGAGGGGCGGTGAGGAGGGAGCGCCGCGCTGAGGGAGGGAGGGAGGAGGGAGCGTCCCACTGTGGGAGGAGGAGGGAGCGCCCCACTGAGGGAGGGGGGTGAAGGGGGAGCGCCCCACTGGGGGAGGGGGGGTGAGGAGGGAGCGCCGCACTGAGGGAGGGAGGAGGGAGCGTCCCACTGGGGGAGGGAGGAGGGAGCGCCCCACTGAGGGAGGGGGGGTGAGGAGGGAGCGCCCCACTGGGGGGAGGGAGGAGGGAGCGCCCCACTGAGGGAGGGGGGGTGAGGAGGGAGCGCCCCACTGGGGGAGGGGGGGTGAGGAGGGAGGGAGCGCCCCCACTGGGGGAGGGGGGGTGAGGAGGGAGGGAGCGCCCCACTGGGGGAGGGGGGGTGAGGAGGGAGGGAGCGCCCCACTGGGGGAGGGGGGGTGAGGAGGGAGGGAGCGCCCCACTGGGGGAGGGGGGGTGAGGAGGAGGCGCCCCACTGGGGGAGGGGGGGTGAGGAGGGAGGGAGCGCCCCACTGGGGGAGGGGGGGGTGAGGAGGAGGGAGCGCCCCACTGGGGGAGGGGGGGTGAGGAGGAGCGCCCCACTGGGGGAGGGGGGGTGAGGAGGGAGCGCCCCACTGGGGGAGGGGGGGGTGAGGAGGGAGCGTCCCACTGAGGGAGGGGGGGTGAGGAGGGAGCGCCCCACTGGGGGAGGGGGTGGGTGAGGAGGGAGCGCCCCACTGGGGGAGGGGGGGGTGAGGAGGGAGGGAGCGTCCCACTGGGGGAGGGGGGGTGAGGAGGGAGCGCCCCACTGGGGGAGGGGGGGTGAGGAGGGAGGGAGCGTCCCACTGGGGGAGGGGGGGGTGAGGAGGGAGCGACCCACTGGGGGAGGGGGGGGTGAGGAGGGAGGGGAGCGTCCCACTGGGGGAGGGGGGGTGAGGAGGGAGGGGAGCGTCCCACTGGGGGAGGGGGGGGTGAGGAGGGAGCGCCCCACTGGGGGAGGGGGTGAGGAGGGAGGGAGCGTCCCACTGACGGAGGTAGGGCCCCACTGAGGGAGGGAGCGCCCCACTGAGGAGGGAGCGTCCCACTGACGGAGGCGGGGTGAGGAGGGAGCGCCCCACTGAGGGAGGGAGGGCCCCACTGAGGGAGGGAGGGTGAGGAGGAGCGTCCCACTGTGGGAGGGAGGGTGAGGAGGGGAGCGCCCCACTGAGGGAGGGGGGGGGTGAGGAGGGAGCGTCCCACTGAGGATGGGGGGGGGGTGAGGAGGGAGCGTCCCACTGAGGGAGGGGGGGGTGAGGAGGGAGCGTCCCACTGAGGAGGGGGGGTGAGGAGGGAGCGTCCCACTGAGGAGGGGGGGGTGAGGAGGGGAGCGTCCCACTGAGGAGGGGGGGTTGAGGAGGGAGCGTCCCACTGGGGGAGGGAGGGTGAGGAGGGAGCGTCCCACTGGGGGAGGGGGGGAGGTGAGGAGGGAGGGAGCGTCCCACTGGGGGAGGGGGGGTGACAGGGAGGGAGCGCCCCACTGGGGGAGGGGGTGGTGAGGAGGAGCGTCCCACTGGGGGAGGGGGGGGTGAGGAGGGAGGGAGCGCCCACTGGGGGAGGGGGGGTGAGGAGGAGCGTCCCACTGGGGGAGGGGGGGGTGAGGAGGGAGGAGCGCCCCACTGGGGGAGGGAGGGTGAGGGAGGGAGCGCCCCGCTGAGGGAGGGGAGGGGAGGGGCGGGTGAGCCCCGAGGGGAGCGGCCCCCTGCCTGAGGGAGGGAGGGGGGGTGAGGAGGGAGTGAGTGAGGGAGGGTGAGGAGGGAGGGGCGGTGAGGGAGCGCCCCACTGGGGGAGGGTGAGGAGGGAGGGGCGGTGAGGGAGGGAGCGCCGCGCTGAGGGAGGGAGGGTGAGGGAGGGAGCGCCGCGCTGTGGGAGTGAGGGGCGATGAGGGAGGGAGGGATGGAGATGAGGAGGGAGCGGCGCGCTGAGGGGAGCGGAGGGAGGGTGAGGAGGGAGCGCCCTTCTAGAGATGGTCTTGAAGTTTGGATGACCATCTTCTATTGCCCTGGACATCCTAAAGAT
>NW_027604608.1:0-2611 GCF_053455715.1 Rhinoraja longicauda
AGGATCCATCCCGACCACGGGCACTGTCTGTATGGAGTTTGCACGCTCTCTCTCCCCGTGACCTGCGTGGGTTTTCTCCGGGCGCTCCGGTTTCCTCCCACACTCCAGACGCGTGGTTTTGTAGATCAGTTGGCTACAGTGTGTGAATTGTACATCGTCTCCAGTGTGTGTGTGTGTGTGTGTGTGTGTGTGTGTGTGTGTGTGTGTGTGTGTGTGTGTGTGTAGGATAGTGCTAGTGTGTGATTGGTCGCTGGTTCGCACCGACTCGATGGGCCGAAGGGCCTGTTTCCACGCTTTATCTCCAAACTAAACAAGCTTGATTTGAAAGATAACTTGTGAACCCATGATTGAAACATTATAAAGACCGACCAACAACCCACACCTTCTCCCCGTGGCCCACGTGGGTTTCCTCTCACGTCCCCAATGACGTGCGGGTTTGTAGGTTAATCGTCCCTCTGTAAACTGTGGACTCGGTGGGGGGAGTGGATGAGAGAGTGGGATAACGTAGAACCAGAGTGGGTTAACGTAGAACCAGAGTGGGATAACGTAGAACCAGAGTGGGATAACGTAGAACCAGAGTGGGTTAACGTAGAACCAGAGTGGGTTAACGTAGAACCAGAGTGGGTTAACGTAGAACCAGAGTGGGATAACGTAGAACCAGAGTGGGTTAACGTAGAACCAGAGTGGGTTAACGTAGAACCCAGAGTGGGTTAACCGTAGAACCAGAGTGGGATAACGTAGAACCAGAGTGGGTTAACGTAGAACCAGAGTGGGATAACGTAGAACCAGAGTGGGTTAACGTAGAACCAGAGTGGGATAACGTAGAACCAGAGTGGGTTAACGTAGAACCAGAGTGGGTTAACGTAGAACCAGAGTGGGATAACGTAGAACCAGAGTGGGTTAACGTAGAACCAGAGTGGGTTAACGTAGAACCAGAGTGGGTTAACGTAGAACCAGAGTGGGTTAACGTAGAACCAGAGTGGGTTAACGTAGAACCAGAGTGGGATAACGTAGAACCAGAGTGGGTTAACGTAGAACCAGAGTGGGATAACATAGAACCAGAGTGGGTTAACGTAGAACCAGAGTGGGATAACATAGAACCAGAGTGGGTTAACGTAGAACCAGAGTGGGTTAACGTAGAACCAGAGTGGGTTAACGTAGAACCAGAGTGGGATAACGTAGAACCAGAGTGGGTACGTGTGATCGATCGCTGGTCGTCATGCCCTCGGTGGGGCCGAGTGGCCTGTTTCCACGCTACGTCTCTAAACCTTGACTCTCTAACAGGATAGCAGATGGTGGGGGTTATCGACTGGAATAAGGTGGCACGGCTGCATAGTTACTGTCTCACCGCGCTAGAGACCCCGGGTTCCATCCGACCACGGGCGCTGTCTGTGCGGAGTTTGCACGCTCTCTCTCCCCGTGACCTGCGTGGGTTTTCTCCGGATGCTCCAATTCCCCTCCCCACACTCCAAAGACGTGCGGGTTTGTAGGTTAATTGGCTTCGGTAAGATAAGAAATGTCAATTGCCCCCAGCGTGTGTAGGATAGTGTTAGTGTGTGGGGATCGCTGGTCGGAGTGGGCTCGATGGGCCGAAGGGCCTCGTTTCTACGTTGTATCTCTAAACTAAACTAAAAGGGGCGCGAGTCTGGAACTGAGAGACTGGATAGACACAAAATACTGGAGTAACTCAGCAGGACGGGCTACATCTCTGGTGCATGTTGGCCTTCATAACAAGCGGAGTTGAGTATAGGAGCAAAGAGGTCCTTCTGCAGTTGTACAGGGCCCTAGTGAGACCGCACCTGGAGTACTGTGTGCAGTTTTGGTCTCCAAATTTGAGGAAGGATATTCTTGCTAATGAGGGCGTGCAGCGTAGGTTTACTAGGTTAATTCCCGGAATGGGGGGACTGTCGTACGTTGAAAGACTGGATCGACTAGGCTTGTATACACTGGAATTTAGAAGGATGAGAGGGGATCTTATCGAAACATATAAGATTATTAAGGGGTTGGACACGTTAGAGCAGGAAACATGTTCCCAATGTTGGGGGAGTCCAGAACCAGGGGCCACAGTTTAAGAATAAGGGGTAGGCCATTTAGAACTGAGATGAGGAAAAACTTTTTCAGTCAGAGAGTTGTGAATCTGTGGAATTCTCTGCCTCAGAAGGTAGTGGAGGCCAATTCTCTGAATGCATTCAAGAGAGAGCTGGATAGAGCTCTTAAGGATAGCGGAGTCAGGGGGTATGGGGAGAAGGCAGGAACGGGGTACTGATTGAGAATGATCAGCCATGATCACATTGAATGGCAGTGCGTACAGGCTCGAAGGGCCGAATGGCCTCCTCCTGCACCTGTTGTCTATTGTGATATCTGACCACTTCTGAGGAAGGGTCACGACCAGAAACCTCACCCATTCCCTCTCTCCATAGATGCTGCCCGTCCCACTGAGTTACTCCAGCATTTTGTGTCCATCTTCAGTGTAAAACAGCATCTGCAGTTCGCTCCTAAACAGAGACTGGATCGGCCGATACACCGATCAGCCAAAACATTATGACCTGATCAGCCAAAACATTACGCCCACCTGCCTAACATGCTGTTGGTCCTCCGTGTGCAGCCCCAT
>NW_027604609.1:0-2607 GCF_053455715.1 Rhinoraja longicauda
TGTAACGAGTTTATTTTAGTTTATTGTCACGTACAGTGAAAAGCTTTTTTGCTGCTAACCTGCCAGCGGAAAGATGAGACACTTAAAGATAGCTCTTAAGGATAGCGGAGTCAGCGGGTATGGGGAGAAGGCAGGAACGGGGTACTGATTGAGAATGATCAGCCACGATCACATCGAATGGCGGTGCGTACAGGCTCGAAGGGCTGAATGGCCTCCTCCTGCACCTATTGTCTATTGTATCTGACCACTGCCAGTCCCTTACATCCACATATACACCACCCTGTTCATCTAAAGACTGCCCCCAAGTGTCAAAAAATAACACGGCAAGATACATCTAGACAAAATAATATTGTATGCTAGCAGCAACTAGCTGAAACATAAATGGCTCCTACATGGGTAAAGGGAATAACGTTTAGCGCAAGGTAAAGTCCGATTAAAGATAGTCCGAGGGTCTCCAATGAGGTAGACGGGAGGTCAGGACCGCTCTCTAGTTGGTGAGAGGACGGTTCAGTTGCCTGATAACAGCCGGGAAGAAACTGCCCCTGAAATCTGGAGGTGTGGGTCTCCACACTTCTGTTCCTCTTGCCCCGATGGGAGAGGGGAGAAGAGGGGGTGACCGGGGGTGAGACTGGTCCTTGATTGTGCTGCTGGCCTTGCCGAGGCAGCGTGAGGTGTAGATGGAGACGGTGGGAGGGAGGTTGGTTTGTTTGTTTGTGCGTGCGTGACGGTCTGGGCTGCTGGCCTTGCCGAGGCAGCGTGAGTCACCCCCTCTTCTCCCCTCTCCCATCGGGGCAAGAGGTACAGAAGTGTGGAGACCCACACCTCCAGATTCAGGGGCAGTTTCTTCCCGGCTGTTATCAGGCAACTGAACCGTCCTCTCACCAACTAGAGAGCGGTCCTGACCTCCCGTCTACCTCATTGGAGACCCTCGGACTATCTTTGATCGGACTTTGCTGGCTTTACCCTGCACTGAACGTTATTCCCTTATCATGTATTAACGGCTTGATTGCAATCATTTTTTTGTTTAGTTTAGATTTAGAGATACCAAAACAGGCCCTTCGGCCCACCGGGTCCGCACCGCCCAGCGATCCCCGCACACTAACACTATCCCACACACACTAGGGACAATATTAACATTTACCAATTAACCTACGTACCTGCACGTCTTTGGAGTGAGGGAGGAAACCGAAGATCTCGGAGAAAACCCACGCAGGTCACGGGGAGAACGTACAAACTCCGTACAGACGGCGCCCGTAGTCGGGATGGAACCCGGGTCTCCGGCGCTGCATTTCGCTGTAAGGCGGCAACTCTACCGCCGCGCCACCGTGACCGCCCCAATCGCCTTTGTCACGTGTTGTCTCTCCGCTGACCTGGTTAGCGCGCAACAAAAGCTGATCGCTGTACCTCGGTACGCGAGACGATGAACTGAACTGTCTTCACGGCTGTTCTCTGACCCCTGAGAGACCTTTCCCCTCGTCCTAAAGATCCACAGCTTCCTTCTTTTTAGTTTCGCTCTCCTGCCGATCGTGAATCTGCTGATTCTAAACCTCCCACAAAGATCTTCCCCCTGGAGCTGTGTGCGTTTCCACGCTTCTGTACGTCTTGCCTCGATGGGAGAGGGGAGGAGAGGGAGTGACCGGGGGTGAGACTGGTCCTTGATTGTGCTGCTGGCCTTGCCGAGGCAGCGTGAGGTGTGGATGGAGTCGATGGGAGGGAGGTCGGTTTGTTTGTGCGTGCGTGACGGTCCTGGGCTGCGTCCACAACTCTCTGTCGTTTCTCGCAGGTCTTGGGGTGGGAGCTGTTCCCAAACCGAGCTGTGGTGCGTCCCGATAAAAGGTAGACGACAAAATGCCGGAGTAACTCAGCGGGACGGGCAGCATCTCTGTGGAGAAGGAACAGGTGACGTTTCGGGTCGAGACCCTTCTTCAGACGACTGACCCAGGTGGAAATGGACCGTTCAGTCCTGTCAGTTCAGCTTATTGCCACGTGTACAGTGAAAGGCTTTTGTTGCGTGCTAACCGGTCAGCGGAAAGACAACACACGACAACAGGGGATGGACACAACAAAGCTGGAGTAACTTGAAGGACGAGAGGGGATCTTATAGAGACGCGTAAAATTATAAAAGGACTGGACAAGCTAGATGCAGGAAACATGTTCCCAATGTTGGGGGAGTCCAGAACCAGGGGCCACACAGTCTTAGAATAAAGGGGAGGCCATTTAAAACTGAGGCGAGAAGGAACTTTTTCACCCAGAGAGTTGTGAATGTGTGGGATTCTCTGCCACAGAGGGCAGTGGAGGGCGATTCACTGGATGGATTTAAGAGAGAGTTAGATAGAGCTCTAAGTTAGGAAAAGTGGACGTACAACGAGATCTGGGTGTCCCACTGCATCAGTCACTGAAAGGAAGCATGCAGGTACAGCAGGCAGTGAAGAAAGCCAATGGCATGTTGGCCTTCACAACAAGAGGAGTTGAGTATAGGAGCAAAGAGGTCCTTCTGCAGTTGTACAGGGCCCTAGTGAGACCGCACCTGGAGTACTGTGTGCAGTTTTGGTCTCCAAATTTGAGGAAGGATATTCTTGCTATTGAGGGCGTGCAGCGTAGGTTCAC
>NW_027604610.1:0-2599 GCF_053455715.1 Rhinoraja longicauda
CTGCACACCTGTACTCCTGGATTGCTCTGCTCCGCAACACACTCCAAGCCCTACCATTGCCGAAGCAAGTTCAACCCTTGGGCCCCCTGGTTCCCAGTGAGTTCCACGCCGTGAGTGAAGGAGACACTTGCCAGGTTGGAAGGAGTGGATTGAATGAATGACACGGCTGCTTTCCTTCAGTGCTACCTACCGTTCTGGGAACTCAACAGGCCGGTTTCTGATCTTGGTATGAAGTGCTAGGATGTAGTCATCCATAAACGGACACTGCAGAAAAGACACAAAGCAGAGTGATTGCCATCATCCAGTGTTCCATTCAGTGCAAAGCACACTGCCTGACTCAATGGTACATTATTATCACATTTACCAAGTGCACAGTGAAATTCCTCTTTTGCAAACAGTTCAGTGAAAATCTTCCTATATACATGGACACAATCATACTCAAGTACACGTGTGCAAGAATGGTAGATCACATTGAGGCAGTACAAAAGACTGAATGAACAGTGCAGTAAATGGTTGCACCCCACTAACTGTACAGTTCACTGTACACTGCCATCAATTTGCAACATTGATTTTGCAGCTGGAATGGATTGGACTGCAGGTTGACAGCAAGAGTTTCCGACCATTCTCCACTGGTTTAGTCTCAGCGACCAGCAGTTCCAAGGTGCACTGAAGGACTGCTGACCTCCGGGTAATGTGCCACAGGGCTGCAATGCGGAGGGCAGCAGCGGGCCAAGGAGCAGCTAACACTGCCAGAGAGAGTGAGGAGGAATGAAGCATCGGTGACAGTGGAGTAGCCCAAACCACAGCCTTTCTACTGAGGAAGGCCCAGACTGACAATGCAAAACCACTTCACGAAGCCACTCACGCATAACATCATTTATCTCTGTCCATACAGATGTTTTCAGTCCTGTAAATGAGGACATGGAGCTAGAATTTACTATCATATCATATCATATATATACAGCCGGAAACAGGCCTTTTCGGCCCTCCAAGTCCGTGCCGCCCAGTGATCCCCGTACATTAACACTATCCTACACCCACTAGGGACAATTTTTACATTTACCCAGCCAATTAACCTACATACCTGTACGTCTTTGGAGTGTGGGAGGAAACCGAAGATCTCGGAGAAAACCCACGCAGGTCACGGGGAGAACGTACAAACTCCTTACAGTGCAGCACCCGTAGTCAGGATCGAACCTGAGTCTCCGGCGCTGCATTCGCTGTAAAGCAGCAACTCTACCGCTGCGCTACCGTGCCGCCCACTAGGCTAGTTTATGGCCCTAACAAGTAAGAAGAAGCCAATCTTTGTTCCCTCATTTAATAATACAGCAGAGTCTCGCTGGTTGTTTTAAGTGTTGGCCAACACATTCTGCTAGGACCAGTGCCAGAGGCACAGTTGTCATCTGGCCTTTCAAAGCAAATGAACATTTTGAAAAATTGCCAACTCACTCCCCCTCCCACCCGTTGATGTTAACTTGGAGACATTAGAGACTGTAGATGCTGGAAACGTGAGCAAAAAACAAACTTCTGGACAAACTGCCAGAGGAAGTGGATGGGGCAGGTACAACGACACATTCCTGGGACATTTGGACAGATACATGGATGGGAAAGGTTTAGAAGGATGCGAGCTAAGCACAGCCAATTGGGACCAACTTAAGTGGGGCATCTTGGCCAGCATGGATAGGTTGGGCCCAATGGCCTGTTTCTGTGCCTCTATGTATGACTCTATGACTTTAACCCAGCGGGTCAAGTTAAGTTCACAGCCTGCTAAGTCCTCTAGCTGTTTGTTTTCAGATATTAATTTATTTTAGATTTTGACTAACTGACCCTCTGACCACAATTTAATCAAATCTCACCTTTACTCCGAAGGAAACCATTCCAGCTCCAACCACTTCTCCCCAAGACCTTGACTCTTCCACCTGGCCCAGCCCTGTAGGCTTTAGAAATACAGCTCAGAAACAGGCCCTTCGGCCCACCGAGTCCACATTGACCAGTGATCACCCCGTACACTACATCATCCGACCACAACCAGAGAGCAGTCCTGAACTACTATCTACCTCATTGATGACCCTCGGACTATCCTTGTTCGGACTTTGCTGGCTTTACCTTGCACTAAACGTTATTCCCTTATCATATATCTATACACTGTAAATAGCTTGATTGTAATCAAGTAATGTCTTTCCGCTGACTGGATAACACACAACAAAAGCTTTCCACTGTACACGTGACAATAAACTCAACTAATAAACTAAACTGAACACTAGCACTATCCTACATTCTAGGTAGTGTAAGAAAATAACTACAGATGCTGGTACAACTCAAAGGTATTTATTCACAAAATGCTGGAGTAACTCAGCAGGTCAGGCAGCATCTCGGGAGAGAAGGATCTAGATGATCCTCAGGCTCAGTGACACCTGCATGCTAGGGACAATTTACAATTTTAACTGAAGCCAATTAGCCTTCAAACCTGCACGCCTTTGGGACGTGGGAGAAAACCGGAGCCATGATCACATTGAATGGCGGTGCTGGCTCGAAGGGCCGAATGGTCTATTCCTGCACCTATTGTCTGTTGTCACCCGGAGAAAATCTACACGGTCAC
>NW_027604611.1:0-2599 GCF_053455715.1 Rhinoraja longicauda
TCTCTCTCTCTCTCTCTCTCTCTCTCTCTCTCTCTCTCTCTCTTCCAGTTGCCATATATTCCAAAATGCAGATTGTATTAGTTCAAGTTAGGAATTCTACAGAAAAAAAAATCTCCCCCTGCAACAGGTGACGCTCTACGCTGTGGCGCGGCGGCCAATCCGCGGTCTCGTTCTGCCCAGGCAACAGAGGTGCTCCTCCCCTGAGAACAGATGACGCCATAGACATGGGCGCGGCGGCCAATCAGCGGTGCTCTTTCTCAGATGATGCTATGCGCTGTGGCGTGGTGACCAATCAGCGGCGTTCTTTCTCCCCTAGCATTAAATGACGTTATGGACTTGCCTAAGCACACGGATTGACACGCCTATGCACACGGATTGACACGAATATGCACACAAATTGACACGCCGATGCACACTGATTGACACGCCTGTGCACACTGATTGACACACCTGTGCACACTGATTGACACACCTATGCACATTTTTCCCTTTTCCCTCCTTCCCTTGTCCTGTTTCTCTCAACGAAATGGCCGCCACATGTGCTCGCTGTTTCTTTTATAAAAATGGCCGCCACATGTGCTCGCTGTTTCTCTCGCCAAAATGGCCGCCACATGTGCTCGCTATTTGACACTATTTGGCGCTATTTGTCCGATCCCTGGTGTGACCACACCTGGAGTATTGTGTGCAGTTTTGGTCTCCTAATTTGAGTTTAGGAGCAAGGAGGTCCTTCTGCAGTTGTACAATACAATACAATACAATACAATACAATATATCTTTATTGTCATTGTACAGGAGTAAAACAAGATTGGGAATGTGCCTCCCATACGATGCAATAAATGAATTAGTTAGTCAGTATTAATTTAAACAACCCAATGAAACAAATTAGAACAGTTTTAAAACAGAATAAAGTGCAAGTAGATGTTGAAAGACTGGAGCTACTAGGCTTGTATACACTGAAATTTAGAAAGATGAGAGGAGATCTTATCGAAACGTATAAGATTAATAAGGGTTTGGACACGTTAGAGGGCTAATGGCCTCCTCCTGCACCTATTGTCTATTGTCTATTGTCTATATGTACCTGTTCACTCTGCGATGTGACCATCCGACTCAGCAGGACCGGTTCATAGCAGCTATGGCCCTGGGGATGAAGCTGTTCCTGAGTCTGGAGGTACGGGCGTAGAAGGCCTCGTATCGTCTGCCCGATGGTGGAGGTCCCCAACAGACTGTTGCAGGGGTATGAGGAGTCTTTGCGGATGCTGGTGGCTTTTCTGAGGCATCGTGTGTTCTAGATGCCCTCCAAGGCTGGTAGCTGTGTTCCGATGGCCCTCTGAGCTCTAGGGACTACCCGCTGAAGAGCTTTCCTTTCTGCCTCCGTGCAGCTGAGGTACCACACAGGGATGCCATGCGTTAGGATGCTCGCTATGGTGCAGCGGTAGAAGGTCGTCAGCAGCTGTTGGGGCAGGCCGGACTTCTTCAGTGTTTTCAGGTAGAACAGTCGTTCTTGACCAGCGCAGTGGTGTTATTGGACCATGTTAGGTCCTCCGAAATGTGGGTGCCAAGAAACTTGAAGCTGGACAATCTCGCCACACTGTCCCCGTTGATAAAGTTCGGGGCGTATTCCCCGTTGTGTGACCTACGGAAGTTGATGATTAGCTCCTTGGTTTTTGTGGTATTTAAGGGCAGTTTGTTATCCGAGCGCCAGTCCGTCAGGTTCTGTAGTGTGTTTCATCACCGTTGGTGATCAGCCCGATCACCGTTGTGTCGTCTGCAAACTTGACAAATGGTGTTGGTGTCGAATGCAGGAACACAGTCGTGTGTGAAGAGGGAGTAGAGCATTGGGCTCAGAACACAGCCCTGTTGTGTGCCGGTCGGTACTCAGGGTGATAGTGGAGGACAGGTGCGGGCCCATTCTCACTGCCTGCGGTCGCTCCAGCAGGAAGTCCAGGATCCAGTCGCATAACGACGAGCTGAGGCCTAGCTGGTGGAGTTTGGTGATGAGCTTGGTGGGGATGACCGTGTTTGAAGGCAAAGCAAGAGTCAATGAGTAGCATCCTCACGTACGTGCCCTGTCTCTCCAGGTGAGTCAGGACAGTGTGAAGACCCAGAGAGATGGCGTCCTCTGTGGATCTGTTTGCCTTATGTGCACATTGATGCGAGTCCAGTGAGTCAGGGATGCTGGATTTGATGTGTGAGAGGAACAACCTTTCAAAGCACTTCATGACTACCGGAGTTTGGGCAACCGGGCGATAGTCGTTCAGGTTGGTGATCTTTGCTTTTTTCGGCACCGGCACTATGGTAGACGACTTCAGGCACTTGGGGACTGTAGCCAGAGATAACAACAGGTTAAAATCTTGGTGAATACCTCAGCCAACTGTTCAGCACAGTCCCTAAGTAACCCTTCCTTGAAATCCATCCGAGCCTGCGGCCTTGTGTGGCTTGACCGTTCGCGGAGTGAGACCGCACCTGGAGTACTGTGTGCAGTTTTGGTCTCCAGATTTGAGGAAGGACGTCCTTGCTATTGAGGGCGTGCAGCGTAGGTTCACCAGATTAATCCCCGGAATGGCCGGACTGTCGTATGTTGAAAGACTGGAGCGACTGC
>NW_027604612.1:0-2579 GCF_053455715.1 Rhinoraja longicauda
GCCAGATCTCGGTGCGTCGTCCGCAGAGCTAGTATATGCTCGACCCTTCGAGTACCCGGAGATCTGTTTCCGGACCCTTCAGCCCTGCTCCCTACAGTCCCATCAGCGTTAGCATCTCTCCGGGAACGGGTGGGCTCCTGGCTCCAGTGCCGACTTCACGTCATGGGTGTCCCATGGTACTTGAACCGTCTTCCTGAAGGACTGTGAGTTTGTTTTTTTGCGTAAAGATGCCCATCGCGCCCCGTTGCAGAGGGTCTATCAAGGGCCGTTCCGGGTTTTTACGTAAGGAACGGCTACTTTCACCTTAGACATGGGCGGCAAGAGTGAGCTCGTCTCGGTGTCCCGGCTCAAACCTGCACATTTGGATCCGGATCAACCAGTCCTGGTCGGTCAAACCCCTAGGAGAGGCCGACCTCCGTTAGTTCCGCTCAGTCCAGGACCCCCCGTTCCGACAGTTCCTCCAGGACCCCCCGTTCCGGCAGTTCCTCCAGGACCCCCCGTTCCGGTAGTTCCTCCAGAACCTCTCGTTCCGGCTGTTCCACCAAGTCCGGAACCCCCGGCTCCTGTGTTCAGGCTGTCCCCTCTCCGTACTCGTTATGGTCGCGAAATCCGGCTCCCTGCTAGGTCCGCACCTCGGGTTCTGGGGGGGGTCATGTAGCGACCATAGAGAATGGTCCGGTCGTCGAACCCTCCGGATTGGCCAGCGAGGTCACGTGTGAACGCGACCATGGGGATTGGTCCAGGGAGCGACATCGCTGATTGGCCAGCGATGTCATGTGCGCGTTTGGCACCCGAAATAGTTAGTTTGGCGAAGTCTTCGAAGAAGACAGTAAGTTTTTGATGGTTGTCCTTTACCATGTTTTTTAACTCTGTATTCGAATATTGCGGCTGCATAAACTTCTTCTACAACCAACAAGTTTCCGGACTCGCCATACTTACTTAGTTCTCCGTGTCCAAATCGTTACGTGCATAAGCAGGCATCATTAACACACTGTTTTCATGTCTGGTGGGTCTGTCAACTTATAAAGACATTTACAATGCTGTCATGACACAGCCCGGGGGCAAGTGTAGTTTGTAAGGTTGCTGCTGATGGAGCTGCAACCTGATGACCTTTCGTGTCTTCCGCAACGTCAGCTGGTTACGTACAGGAGACATTCAATGTCATTATAAATATAAAACATGTTTATTAAAATCATATTATGAAATTGGGATTAATGATTTGAGTCCTTGGCAAGAATAATAATAATAATAATAATAATGCATTACATTTATATAGCGCTTTTCATACACTCAAAGACGCTTTACAGGATTTAGAGAACATAGGAAGTGAATAAATAGATAAATAAGTAAACGAACAGAGAAAGGAGACAGAAGGTGAGGTGACCTTCAGTGGTTGAAGGCAGTGCTGAACAGGTGAGACTTCAGCGATGTTTTGAATGTGGTGAGTGAGGAGGAGTCTCTGATGGTTTGGGGTAGTGAGTTCCATAGGGTGGGAGCAGCGATGGAGAAAGCCCTGTCCCCCCAGATCTGAGTTTGGTCCGGATGTGGGGGGGACAGGAGATTGCAGCGGCAGAGCGGAGGGTGCAGGTGGGAGTGTGCCTGTGGAGGAGGTCGGTCAGGTAGGATGGGGCCAGGTTATGGAGGGCTTTGTAGGTCATGAGGAGGATTTTGTACTGGATTCTCTGGGGATGGGGAGCCAGTGGAGTTTGTAAAGGACGGCGGTGATATGGTCACGGATCGGGGTGTGGGTGAGTAGACGGGCAGCGGAGTTTCGAATGTATTGAAGTTTACTGATGATTTATGAGGGTGAGCCAGAGAGGAGGCTGTTGCAGTAGTCCAGACGGGAGGTGATGAAGGCGTGGATGAGGGTTTCTGAAGAAGGGTCTCGACCCGAAACGTCACCCCATTCCTTCTCTCCCGAGATGCTGCCTGACCTGCTGAGTTACTCCACCACTTTGTGAATATGTCCATGACAATGGTTGGTGCTGACAGATTAGAGGGTGTTGCATGAAAGTTGAACGTTCCTTGATTTCGTAAAGCCAATTATTTTACTTAATCCTGCTTGAAATAATGTTGAAATACAACTCAATAATGTTTCCCTGGCAGAACAGAAAGGCAAGCACAATCATTGAGACAAATAAAGTAGGCATGCAGGTGCAGCAGGCAGTGAAGGAAAGCCAATGGTATCTTGCCATTCATTCGTGCCAGGGAGATGTGTCAGCTGTCAACCTCTTGTGTCGATAACCAAATCTGCAGTGGATCAATAGACAATAGACAACAGACAATAGGTGCAGGAGGAGGCCATTCGGCCCTTCGAGCCTGTACGCACCGCCATTCAATGTGATCATGGCTGACCATTCTCAATCAGTACCCCGTTCCTGCCTTCTCCCCGTACCCCCCTGACTCCGCTATCCTTAAGAGCTCTATCCAGCTCTCTCTTGATCTCTAGTTCTCTCTTGAGAGCTCTATCTCGAGCTCTATCCTTAAGAGCTCTATCCAGCTCTCTCTTGAATGCATTCAGAGAATTGGCCTCCACTGCCCTCTGAGGCAGAAAATTCCACAGATTCACAACTCTCTGA
>NW_027604613.1:0-2577 GCF_053455715.1 Rhinoraja longicauda
AGCGAGTGGAAGTTGGGGGTGAGGCAGCAGGAGATGGAGTTGGAGGAGTGGGGGGCAGAGTGAGATTTACTCGGTGTTGTTGCCGGGTCGGGCCACGAGGGTGGAGGTGCCCGGAGGATGATGCAGTCATGGGACGGGAGGGCAGAGCTGCGCTTTGAGATAGGAGGATCGGACGAATAATCCCCCCCTCCCCCGGGGGCTGCGATGTGTCCGCTCTGCCCGAGGGGTGGGGGAGCAGAGACTCTCAGCCGATGGATGTCCGGCTGGAGCTGCCAGGCAGAGAATCAGCGGCCAAGAGCCGGCACATGGGAGCATTGTCCATGACGGGCAGACACGGGCACGGTGGGCCGAAGGGCCTTATACGGTGTTGCCTGGCCCCCCCATCCCCCTTCTCCCACCCCCATCCCACACCCCACCACCCACCCACACCCCACCCATACACACAAACCCAGCACACCTCACCCCCCACCTCCACCATATCACCCTCCCCCCCCCACCCCACACCAGCCCCCACCCACACTGACTCGTGAATTGGGGGAACGAACAACGTGGCAGAAGGGGCGGGCGGAGCGGGAGACGGATGGAACAGGAGAGGCGGGGGTCGGGAAAGGCGGGGTGGGGGGGGATAAGTCGTCCCTCCACTGTCTCTGAGGGGGAGGGGAGGGGGTGCTGGGCTGGGGGGAGGGGGCAGCCCTGTCTCTCCCCACTCCTACCTTGTCTCTTCTTCCAGTACAGGACTCCCCCCACGGCCGCGCCCACCGCCAGCACCGCCGCCGCGACAACAACGAGCGCGATGATCATCGCGGGGCTGCCCGACTCACGGACTGTCGGAGATTCGAAACAGAGGCGGATGAAGGACTGAGATCCCGGACCCCCACCCTCTGCCCCTCTTCCATCCCCCCCCCACCCCCTCTCATCCCCTCCCCCTCTCAAACCTCCCCCATCCCCAACCCCCTCTCATCCCCCTTCACGTCTCACTCACCCCCCTCCCCGTGCCGCTCCCCTCCTCACCCCAACCCACCTGCCCTCTGCGCTACCACTCCCCTCACCCACGGCACCTGCCCTCCCATCCCTCCCCAGTAACATACTCACCTGCCCCTCATCCACCAACCCTCCCCTCTCCCACTCCCTCTCACACAAGCCCCCGCCACCCCCGCTCCCATCCCTCCCTCCCCCCCCCCCGCTCCCCTCCCCTCTCCCCCCCCCCCAACCCGCTCCCCTCCCCTCTCCCCCCCCCCCCACCCGCTCCCCTCCCCTCTCCCCCCCCCCCACCCCCTCTCCCCACCCCCACTGACCCAGGAAGACCTCGAGGGGCTCAGACAGCCCCGGTGCTCCACACGGCAGGAGAGCGGGCCCCGGTCCCGGGCTCCACGTCGGCCCAGCGGCGCAGCTGGTAGGTGGCCGTCGTGGTTGGCAGCGTCCCGTGGGAGTGGGTCTCATCCAGGACCAGCCCGGCCCGCACCAGGTTCACCTCGATGGAGCGCGGGTAGAAGCCCGTGGTGAAGCACGACAAGGCGGCGGCCATCGGCCGTCAGAGAGATGCTCACCTCGGGCTGGACTGTGGGGAGACAACAGAGAGCGGAGACAGTGAGGGGGAGACAGTGAGAGGGAGACAGTGAGGGGGAGACAGTGAGGGGGGAGACAGTGAGGGGGAGACAGTGAGGGGGAGACAGTGAGGGGGGAGACGGTGAGGGGGAGACAGTGAGGGGGAGACAGTGAGGGGAGACAGTGAGGGGGAGACAGTGAGGGGGAGACAATGAGGGGAGACAGTGAGGGGGAGACAGTGAGGGGGAGACAGTGAGGGGAGACAGTGAGGGGGAGACAGTGAGGGGGAGACAGTGAGGGGGAGACAGTGAGGGGGAGACAGTGAGGGGGAGACAGTGAGGGGAGACAGTGAGGGGGAGACAGTGAGGGGGAGACGGTGAGGGGGAGACAGTGAGGGGGAGACAGAGAGGGGGACGGTGAGGGGGAGACGGTGAGGGGGAGACAGTGAGGGGGAGACGGTGAGGGGGAGACGGTGAGGGGGAGACGGTGAGGGGGAGACGGTGAGGGGGAGACGGTGAGGGGGAGACGGTGAGAGTGGGGGGGAGGACAGAGAGAGGGGGGGCAGAGGGAGAAGGTGCCACCCGTGAGGCTGCTGAGGAAGCTGAGACCCCACGGTATCAGAGGGCAGACACTGTCATGGATGGCAGGGTTGCTGGATGGGCAGGAAGGGCAAAGAGTGGCAATAAAGGGGGGTTTGTGTTTGTCCGCCAGTGACCAGTGGGGTTCCCACAGGGGACCGGTGCTGGGGCCGCTGCTCCAACGTTGTATATTCATCATTTGGACGAGGGGATTGAAGGATATTGTCGCAAAGGTTCCAGATGTTACGGAAATAGGTGGAGGTGCAGGTAGTGTAGAGAAAGCAGGGACTGTGCAGAAGGACATGGACAGGTTGGGAGAGCGGGCAGAGAAGTGGCAGATGGAATATAGTGCAGCAAAGTGTGGAGTCGTGCTTTTTGGTCGCGGAATAAAGGCGAAGATTGTTTTCTAAATAGGGAGAGAATCCTGAAATGGGAGGTGCAAAGGGACTTGGGA
>NW_027604614.1:0-2577 GCF_053455715.1 Rhinoraja longicauda
CTCTCACACTCACCCCATCTCCCTCTCGTCCCTTTTGACTACATATACTAAACTAAATTAACAGCTCTTGGGGTTAGCGGAATCAAGGAATATGGGGAGAAGCAGGCACAGGTTCCTGATTGTGGATGACCTGCCATGATCACAATGAATGCTGGTGCTGGCACGAAGGGCCAAATGGCCTCCTCCTGCATCTATTTTCTACATTTCTGTGTTTCTATGTTTCTAAACCAAATAATAAATCCCCTTTCTCTCCACCCCTCTCTCCAATTCATTATAATAAATGTACAAGAATAAACTGAACTAATATTTGATACCCTCTCCCACTCCATTTATAATAAATTCAACAATAAATTAAACTAATATTTTTTAACTGCGCTCTCTCCCTCCCCTTCTTCCCATCACTCTTTTCCCTCTCATTCTCTCCCCCCTCCATTTTGTAAGGATACATTTACAATTAAAAATTTAACTAAATTGATATTTGTTACAACCTCACCCCTCTCTCCCTTCTCTTTCTCATTCACTTCTCTCTCCCCGTCTCTCTCTCCCCGTCCCTCTCCCTCCAACCCCTTGCCCCTCACTCGCCTCTTTCTCTCCCCCTCTCTCTGCCCTCCCTCGATCTCTCACCTCTCTGCCGTCTTCCCCCCTCTCTCTCTCTCCCAGTCGCTCCCCTCCACTCTCTCTCTTCCCCTCTCTCACATTCTCTCACTCCCCTGTCTCTCCCCTCCCCCTCTGTCCTCTCTCCCTTTCTCTGCCCTCTCCCTCCCCTCTCTCCTCCTCTCTCTCTCTAACTCCCCTCCCTCGCCCACTCTCCCCATCTCCTCCACCCTCTTTCTCTCCCCCACCACTTTATATAATCACTTACAATAATAAATTTCACTAATATTTGATCCCCCCTCTCCCCTCTCTGTCATGCTCTCTATCCCCTTTCTCCGATCTCACTCCCCCCACTCACCCATCTGTCTCTCCTTCTCTACCCGTCTCTCTCGCCCCCACTCTCTCGCCCTTGCTTTCTCTCCCCTATCTCTCTCTTTGTCTCCACTCTGTGAAACCTCACTTTCTATTTCACTCTCCCTCTCTCTCCCGCCCCTCTCTTTCTCTCCCCCTTCTTCCTCTCTCTCCCCTCCATTTTGGAAGAATACATTTACAAAAAAATTAAACAAAACTAATATTTGATACCACCTCATCCCTCTCTCCATTCCCCTCTCCCCCTCTTCCGTTCTCTCTCTCTCTTCCTCTTCCCCTCTCTCCCTCCGACTCTCCGCCCTCTCTCGCCCTCTTTCTTTCTGCCCTCTCTTCCTTCTCTCTCACTGACCTCTCTCCCTTTCTTCCTCCCCTCTTCCCCCCCCCCTCTCTCTGTCTCTGCCCTCTCCTCTCTCTCATATCTCTCTCTCCCAGTCTCTTCCCCCCCACGCTCTTTCCCACCTCTCTCCCCCTTCTCTCTCCATATTTCAATTTCCCCAGTCTCTCTCTCCTTCACTATCACCCCCCGTCGCTTCCCCTCTCTCTCTGCCCTTTCTCCATCTCGCTCTCTGTGCTCTCCCCTTCTCTCTCCCTCCTTATCCCCTGTCTCCCATCCTCTTTCTCTCGCATCTCTTTCTACCCGAGTCTCTCCCCCCTCAACTCTCTCCCTGTCTCTCCCGCCTCCACTCCCTCTCTCATTCTCATCTCACTCCCCATCTCTGCCCTCTCTCTCTCTCCCTCTTTCTTTCCCCACTCTTTCCCCCCCCCCACTTTATGACACACTTACAATAATAAATTAAACTAATATTTGATCCGCCCTCTCCCCCTCTCTTTCTCATACTCTCTCTCCCCCTCTCTCTCCCATCTCTCTCTCCCATCTTTCCCTCTCCCACACACCCCCTCTCTTCCTCCCCTATCTCACTCTCTCCCCTCTGTCTTCCCCTCTCTCAAACGTACCCCTCCCCTCTCCCCCCCCTCTCGCTCTGTTCCAAAGCACCACCACCAATCCAGTGTAGATGTTGACCATCATGTGGACTCTGGATAAAGGAGGGGGGGGAGTGGTGGGGATGTTTCGTAGATACGGGGAGGATACGGGCGTTTTGTTCTCTCCCCTTTCTTCCTCCCCCCCCTCTCCCTCTGCCCCTCCAATTTATTATAATTATTTTGCAAGAATAAAGTAAACTAATATTTGATACCGTATCTCCCACTCCAATATGTAACAAACAAATGGAACCGTTGTGCCCAAACCTCTCCTGCATTGGTGCAGCACCCACTCCCTCTCCCCCTCCCTCACCTCCTCCTCTCACCCTCCTCCTCCCCTCCCTCCGTCCCTCCCCTCTCCATCCCTAGTAGATAGATTTAAACTTTAACATGAGAAGTACTTTTAAAATATTACATCAATTTCAATGAAACTACTTCCATTAGCACCAAAGGGATAACAGTGAGCAAGGTGGGCCTAATATTGTCGCGCAATCCTGTACAGTTTTGGAAGTAGTTCACGAACATACAAACAAACAAACGAGAGTTTTAGTATCAACAATAAATTAAACTAATATTTGTTATCCACTCTGTCTCCCTCCCCTTCCTTCACTCTCACTCTCCCCTCTTTCTCTCCCC
>NW_027604615.1:0-2573 GCF_053455715.1 Rhinoraja longicauda
AAAATTTGGTAATTGCAGTCCACCTAATTCAAATTTCCATGTTAATTTTTCCAGAGACACTCTTGGCATTTTACTTTCCAAAGAAAATTCCTCACAATTTTGTTCAATTCTTGAAAAAAATTATTTAGCAAAGGTATAGGCAGTGTTTGGAATAAATACTGTATCCTCGGAAAAATATTCATCTTAATACAGTTCACTCTCCCTAGCAATGTAATTGGGAGATTCATCCATTTTCTTCAGGTCCTCATCTATTTTTTTTATTAGTGTTTTATAATTTAATTTATACAAATTATTTAACTTATTATCTACTTAACTCCTAAGTACTTAATGCCTTCTTTTTGCCATTTAAACTGACTTTCTCTTTTACATTGGTTATAATTGCCTTCAAAAAGAGGCATTATTACAGTTTTATCTTTATTAATTTTATATCCTGATACTTTCCCGTATTCTTCCAGTCTGAAATATAATTTTCTTAAGGATTCCAATGGTCTAGTAAGACAAATTAAGACATCATCTGCAAATAAAATAATTTTGTGATCTTCCTGATTAACTTTAAATCCTTTAATGTCTGAATCTGATCTTATTAGTTCTGCCAGAGGTTCAATAGCCAGATTCAAACTCTCTGTCACGGATTTAAAACTAGCCACATTCCCTGTCCTCATGTATCCTTGCAAACAACTCGTCTGTCTGTCTGCGCTGGCTTTTGCAGTACACATTCTCGGAGCCACATGGGGGCAAAATATGATGGGAGGCCATGACTGAAGAAAATGTGGCCAAAGGAATATACTGCAAAAGGCAAGGATGTTGTTTGCAAAGATACCTGACTACAGGGAATGTAGCCGGTTGCAAGCTGTGATCATCCATCGCCTCTATTGTGGACATGGTTGGAGGTGTGAATGTAAAACAAGGGCCGAAGCTGCCTTCATGTCTGGTCACTCCAATGTGATCATTGCTTCTATTGTGTAGCCCTGAGCTCTGGAATAAAGTGGAGATAGTTTTTTAATATATAGTTTTGGAGAGTTTGAGAAAGGGGAGGGAGGGAGGGAGGGAGAGGGAGGGACGGAGGGAGAGAGGGAGGGAGGGAGGGAGGGAGAGAGGGAGGGAGAGAGAGGGAGGGAGGGAGGGAGAGAGAGGGAGGGAGGTGGAGAGAGGGAGGGAGGGAGGGAGGGAGAAGGAGGGAGAGAGGGAGGGAGGGAAAGAGAGGGAGGGAGGGAGAGAGAGAGAGAGAGGGAGAGAGGGAGGGAGGAGGGAGGGAGGGAGAGAGGGGAGGGAGGGAGGGAGGGAGGGAGGGAGGGAGGGAGGGAGGGAGGGAGGGAGGGAGGAGGGAGGGAGGGAGGGAGGGAGGGAGGGAGGGAGGGGGAGGGAGGGAGAGGGAGGGAGAGAGGGAGAGAAAGAGAGAGGGGGAGGGAGGGAGAGAGAGAGGGAGGGGAGAGAGAGAGAGAGAGAGAGAGAGAGAGAGAGAGAGAGAGGAGGAGAGAGAGAGAGAGAGAGAGAGAGAGAGAGAGAGAGAGAGAGGCACAGACTGTGTGTGTTGAGAGAGAGAGAGAGAGAGAGAGCACTTGCCTCTTTTATTGATTATGGGATAAAGAATAAACAAGAGTTGTGCATTTTGGAATATGCAGCAACTTAAATAAATATTTATTTATGTAGGATTCATAAATTGAACTAATACAATCTGCATTTTGGAATATACAGCAGCTGGAATAAATATAGGGGAGAGAGAGAGAGAGAGAGGGGGTGGGGGAGGGGTTGGGGGAGGGGAGGGGGAGAGGGAGAGGGAGGGGAGAGGGAGGGGGAGAGGGAGAGGGAGAGGGAGAGGGAGAGGGAGAGGGAGAGGGAGAGGGAGAGGGAGAGGGAGAGGGAGAGGGAGAGGGAGAGGGAGAGGGAGAGGGAGAGGGAGAGGGAGAGGGAGAGGGGGGACAGTGCTAACATCCATCCATCCATCCCACAGAACAGAGGGACAACTGGTATAAACTTGCCTCATTGTCCGGAGTTGCTTCCAAAATCAGTAGATACTGGGATCTGAAGGCTACGCTCCAAACCCCCCATTCTGACCACAACCGACAGTGAAAGGCCAGTTTCACTGAAGGAAACCGATGAGAAAGTGTAAAGTGTGATCAAGTGGTTAAGGATGCAAGAAGCAATATCGAACTCAGGTCCGTGCTACATGTTACAAGCGTGTGAAGATCTCAGGATAGTTTATCGAAATCTCACAAATAGGCTGCAGAGAATGGATCTGCAAAATGCACATTTTTATATTTTACAAACCAGAATGCAGAAACGTACCAGGATATCAACGGGACTTTCAGCCAATTAATTCATCCAAATGAAACTGCTTCCTGCAGCTTTGCTAAGATGTTGATGTCTTCAGGTGAAGCTGCTACTGCGGTTGCACTGGGCTTGAGTTAAGGGAGAGAGCTCCAATGACAATGAAAGGCGTGACAACCCAGAGACCCTGAAATATGCATTTTCCATATAACGTCCAATTCGTGGTTTAGTTGTGATTTATTGACTTCTGTCGTTTGAATATAGCACGTCCCTGCTCAACATTTATATTCTCTTCCGCACCATGG
>NW_027604616.1:0-2558 GCF_053455715.1 Rhinoraja longicauda
CCCTTCGACCTAACTTGCCCACTCCGACTAACATGTCCCATCTGCACTAGTCCCACTTGCCTGCATTTGGCCCATGTCCCTCTAAACCTGTCCTATCCATGTACCTGTTTAATTGCTGCCATGTACCTGTACCATGTACCTGTTTAATTGCTGCATTGCGATAATCCCTGCACCCACTACCTCCTCCGGCAGCTCGTTCCATACACCCTTTGTGTGAAAAAGTAACCCTTCAGATTCCTATTAAATCTTTTCCCCTTCACCTTAAACCTATGCCATCTGGTTCTCGATTCCCTACTCTGGGCAAAAGACTTTGTGTGTCTACCCGATCTATTCCTCTCATAATTTTACACACCTCAATAAGATCAATAAGAGCTGTATAATATTTCTTTGAAATAATTTGTACCTCTGCAACCTGCATAGAGTTGACAGGATCCTTTTGGATAAATAAGTGGGATCCATTTCTTTAGTGCTGGTTGCTGGACATGGTGCTGGTCTAATGCTGGACATGGTGCTGGTCTAATGCTGGACATGGAGCTGGTCTAATGCTGGACATGGTGCTGGTCTAATGCTGGACATGGTGCTGGTCTAATGCTGGACATGGTGCTGGTCTAATGCTGGACATGGTGCTGGTCTAATGCTGGACATGGTGCTGGTCTAATGCTGGACATGGTGCTGGTCTAATGCTGGACATGGTGCTGGTCTAATGCTGGACATGGTGCTGGTCTAATGCTGGACATGGTGCTGGTCTAATGCTGGTGTTTAGGTCCTGTCTGACATACAGAGAGTAACAACCGTGGAAGATTCCACAACTGCATTAACTTGAATTCCTCAATAGTTAACTGAATATAACAAGTTTTCTGATCTATAATCCATGATCTGTGATGATATAAAGCTGCTTGGTTTATGATTGAGTATAATAGCGTCTTTTGCTGCCTTGAATGAGGAAGGAAGAACTTTCCTGTAGGCGATGGCTATGAAATGTGGTCAAGGCACCACTGGACATCTTTCAAAGAAAGACAATTGTTGTGAAACTGACTAAGGAGATCTGATAATTGTGTAAGATTTTAACATTTAACAGGGTGCACAAAGAATCAAGGAACAAAGAATTTGCTTTGCAGAGAAATGACAATTACAAAAATGCAACGACCCTCCCCGAGAGTTCCCCCTCTGTAATGTCCAGAAGCTTCAGCATATCACTGTTCTCTTCCTTGAACTCACTGGGTGCCATGTCCTTTTCCACAGTATTCATTTCAGACCGTGCCCATCTCTTGTTGACTCCACACAGATGATCCTCAAGGAGACCTACTCTCAGTCATTCCCCTGTTGCTCTCAATAGACTTGGAGAATCTTTCCGGTTTCTTCCTCTTTACCTATTGAATATCTTGTATCCCCCTTTTGCCCTCCTGATTTCCTCCAGTGAACACCTACATCTCTTATGCTTGTGGGTATTTGCTTGATTCTAGCTGCCTACACCTGACTTAAGCCTCATGTTTACTTTCTCGTCCAAAATGGAAAGTTTCCTACATTATATTTCATTTGCTAAATCTTTATTCACTCAACTTATCTATCTCCTACTACTTTGGCAGTGTGTTCCAGGCACCTACCATTCTGTGTTTAAAAAAAGACACTTCAAAAATCTCCTTCAGACCTTCCCCCTCTCACCTTGAATCTATGCGCTCTGGTATTTGGCTTTCATCCAGGGGAAATACTCTGACTATATCCCCTATCTGTCAGAATTGTATAGACTTCTATCAGAGAAAATGAACCACGTTTGTCCAACTCTCCCTATAGCTAATACTGTCTAACTAGGCAAAATCCCAGTAAACTATCTCTGCACCCTTTGCAAAACCTCTGCATTCTTCCTGTAATGCAGCAACTGGAACTGCACAATATTACAAATGTAGCCAATCCAAAGTTTTATACAGCTGCAATATAACTTGCTGATTTTTATACTGGACTCTCTTTTTCTAACCAGTAAAAGCAGCTATACCGTACTCCACTGCCTTATCAAGTCTTTTTGCTATTTTCAGGGAACTTTGGACTTGCATCCCAAGTGGCCCTTTGGCCCACAATGTCTGTGGCGAGCATGATGCCCCCTTCCCCACCTTCAATGTGTCCCACCTGGACTCGCACCCATTTCCCTCTTCCCCTTCCACCTGTATTCCGCCCACTGGCTTCATCATTTGCACTTCTTTCCTTGTCTCATACCCTTTGTCTTTTCACGTCTGGCCTTTGTCCATCACCCCAAACCTGTTACTAGCCAGACTTTGGCCTGCCCTACCTTCCTTCCAGCTTTCTCTCCAGCTTCCAGTTAGATAGAGCTCTAGGGGCTAGTGGAATCAAGGGATATGGGGAGAAGGCAGGCACAGGTTGCAGATGATCAGCCATTATCACAATGAATGGCGGTGCTGTCTCGAAGGACCAAATGGCCTCCTCCTGCTATGTTTCTATGTTTCTCCTCTGAAGAAATCTGAAGAAGTATCCCGGCCTTGTAATGTGTTCTCCAGAGATGCTGCCTGACCCTCCAGCACTTTTTCTTTTTTATTTGCAAACCATCA
>NW_027604617.1:0-2557 GCF_053455715.1 Rhinoraja longicauda
TAATTCATCCAAATGAAACTGCTTCCTGCAGCTTTGCTAATTTGTTGATGTCTTCAGGTGAATCTGCTACTGCGGTAGCATTCGGCTTGAGTTAAGGGAGAGAGCTCCAATGACAATGAAAGACGTGACAACCCAGAGACCTTGAAAAATGCATTTTTAATATAATGTCCAATTCGTGTTTAGTTGTGATTTATTGATTTCTGTCGTTTGAAAAAAGCACGTCCCTGCTCAACATTTATATTCTGTTCCGCACCATGGAGATAAAGAATGTAGTTACAAGGAACAGGAGATGCTGGTTTACAGTGAACACACAGCAGGTCACGCACATTTCATGGAATCTAGAAACCGAATTAACCATTCCACATGAACGTAAATTTTACAGGCATTTTATGACTGCTGGTCCGTGGCTATTGACATACACAGCGGTGGAACAATTGCTGTCTGTCATCTATACCAACGAATTGATTCCGATGGTGCAAGGTATGATTACTAACTTTACAAATAAAAATTAAGGCAGATGGGATGATAGATTGCCAAGATACATATTAAGAATGACGTTGGGATTTTGATCAGCTGGGAAAGTGGGCGGTGGAATAGCGCTGGCATTTAATAATAATAATGATTATAATGCATTACATTTATATAGCGCTTTTCATACACTCAAAGACGCTTTACAGGGATTTAAAGAACATAGGGAAGTGAATAAATGGATAAATAAGTAAACGAACAGAGAAAGGAGACAGAAGGTGAGGTGATCTTCAGTGGTTGAAGGCAGTACTGAACAGGTGAGACTTCAGTGATGTTTTGAATGTGGTGAGTGAGGAGGAGTCTCTGACGGTTTGAGGTAGTGAGTTCAATAGGGTGGGAGCAGCGATGGAGAAAGCCCTTTCCCCCCAGGATCTGAGTTTGGTCCGGAGGGGGGGGGGATAGGAGATTGGCAGCAGCAGAGCGGAGGGTGCAGGTGGGAGTGTGCCTGTGGAGGAGGTCAGTCAGGTAGGATGGGGCCAGGTTATGGAGGGCTTTGTAGGTCATGAGGAGGATTTTGTACTGGATTCTCTGGGGGATGGGGAGCCAGTCGAGTTTGTAAAGGACGGGGGTGATATGGGCACGGATCGGGGTGTGGGTGAGTAGACGGGCAGCGGAGTTTTGAATGTATTGAAGTTTACTGATGATTTTTGAAGGTGCGCCATAGAGGAGGCTGTTGCAGTAGTCCAGACGGGAGGTGATGAAGGCGCGGATGAGGGTTTCTGCAGCTGTGGAGGAGAGGGATGGATGGAGACGGGCAATGTTTTTGAGGTGGAAGAAGGCTGTCTTTGTGATGTGTTTGATGTGTTTGTCGAAGGAGAGGGTTTGATCAAAGATGATTCCAAGATTCCGGATGTGAGGGGAGGTGGATACTGGGAGACCATCAATGTTGAGGATGAAGTTTTGGGTGGATTTATTTTGGATATCTGTGATTTGCTTTATTTGTGTAAGTCAGGCCAGGTCCATCCCAGTGATCGGTTCGACGCTGCGGAGCGCTGTAGAACAGGTAGATCGAGGAGTGGACGTCACAGATCACTGGATTTTGAGTCCCCGGTGGATACGATGGTAGTGAAGATTTGGCACGATATCTTTCATTTGTTACGGAATTAAGTGCAGATGTTGGGACGTTATATTACAGTTTACAAGACGTTGGTGTGGCCGCGCTTGTTTGCAGTTCCCTTGCCGTCCACTTGATGTCGCCATTATTCAAAAGCTCCAAATTGCATAATCCCCAGGATTTTATTCCCCAGATATGGTTCTGTGCTTCATTGGCTCAGAAGCCAAAATCAGGACATCGAACAGCTCGCTTCAATTAATACTAAACATTATGTTTTTAAATAAAATTATTTTTCAACCAGGGCAGGTGGGTTCTCAATGATGCCCCACCGCGGACAGTCCTGAAAACACAATAAGAGGCTGACTGCCCACATAGTCTCTGAGACTCTTACAGTCAAACAATGACGATGCTATTTATAGAGTTATAGTCAAACAGCACGAACAAAGACCTTTCGGAACCAGTTGCCGAGGCCGAGCAATATGTCCAAATAATTTAGTCCAACTTCCCTACGTTTTCTCCATGGCCCACCATCCATTTTAATGCACCTATTCTTTCAAATGTCTCTTGTCAGCTTCATCTGGCACCCAGTTCCACCTACCCACAACTTCCTGTGTAAATAAGTTGCCTCTCAGTTCTCTTCTGACGCTATCGCCTCTCCCTTGAAAACTATGTTATCCAGCTCTCGACTCCCTACCCAGGAAAAACGACAGCACCGTCTACCTTTCCTCTGCCCCTGATGATGATATATATACTTCTGTAATGTCACCGCTCAACCATCTACTCTCCGTGGAAAATTTTCCAAATTGTCCGGCCGCTCTTTAAGTCTAAAGCCCTCCCTTCCAGCCAACAACATGTGATTCGCCCCCCCACCCCCACCCCCGACATTGTCAGTTGAATGTATTCCTGCCAATAGCTCGAAGACCAGAACTGCGCTCAGTGCTCGGTTTGGTCTCACGAATGCTACGTATAGTTCAG
>NW_027604618.1:0-2554 GCF_053455715.1 Rhinoraja longicauda
GAGAGAATAGCAGTAAAGATGGAGAGAGAGAGAAAGAGAGGAGGGAGAGATGTTGCATCATTCGCCGTGTGTTCTACTTTTAAGACAATTCTGAGACGGCAATGGTTCTGTTCACTGAGTGTCGTGAGTCTTTGGGTCGTTCCTCATCAGAGGTGATGAAGGTAGAGAATGTTGTTGTCCCAAGGCAAAGCCAGATCCATTCGAGGCAAGCAAGGACTAAATGCTTACTAGGGGTCGCCGGGAGTGTGGGGTTGAGGTTACAATCAGTTAAGCCGCGATCACATTGAGTGTTAAAACAGAGTGGACGGGCCATTTTAGTCTGATGCGATCTGTTGAAATAATTCATCACGCTGACAAAGGCTGTCTAGTCCACCTTTAAACTGGGCACCAGAAGCATTGAGACGGTCCCTTAAATTTGGGATTGCCTTGCTGAGTGAAGGAAATCAGATAAACAACACGAGGTGGAGAGTTGGACCAGATGGAGTTTGAACCAATATCCCCTTTGCTGGAAAAATGCCGCTCCCAATTTCCATCCCCCAGTATCGCCACAATTCCCAGTCGTTGGAGTTTCTCAATCAATTCCCTGAATAAATCACGACCTGTCTCAGCAGGGATTTCACTTGGCTGATGTCATCTGTTTGCGAATCATTTCAAAAGCTCTATTTTTAATTCTGTTGAAACTTCACTGTCCCGGTGGAGACGGAAAATGGTATAAAATCTCCGGGAATGTTCTGCCCCGGCATTTCATTCCGAGAGATTACCGGTAGCTCACGAGGACACGTTGCTGGGCAGAGAAAATGGGGGAAAAGCTTTGGGAATATTTCGACGTGGAGAAAATCTTGTACGTGATCATTGCTGCCGTTGGAGTCCCTGGTAAGTGAGCAGAACAATTCAAGTTTTATAACTCCGTCTGTTCACAGATGTTGACCTGATTCTGATCGTGTTACAATATTCCCAACTGATGATCGATGTGTAAGAATGTATAGATTATATCAATCCTCTCAGTGAAATATCTTTGAATTAACGCTGTGATTTTTCTTACTTTCAGACAGCCGAAACTAACCCTCTCTTTCTCCCACTGCCGGGACCCACTAGAATGTTGTTCTTGCCTTCAGTGGGACCTTGCCCAGAGTTGTCCCAGTGCTCGGGACAGGCAGCGCTCCGGGACGGTGTGACTGGGAAGGGGTTTACATTGTGAAGTTCACTGTGTCTGAGTTATTGATCAGAGTGAACACCCGCTCCTGTGGACACGTCTCACTGTGGAGTCTGTCACAGTCGGATTCCTCCACCTGTTGGTCAATAATTGGATCGATCTCCTGAACCAGTGGCCGCGGATCTACCGGCGTGTGTTGTTACTGAACTGAGGAATGAATCCATTAACGGAGCCACTCTGCTGCCGGATCCTAAGTTGTCCCTGCCTTCTCTCTGAACCCTCCTCGTCCCCATCAGATTCCGAGTTCCCAGAGCCCTGGTTAAACGCGGCCGGTCACGGTTAAGTCTGTGAATCCGGCCCCATCAGAGACTGTGAGCGGGGTTAACTGTAGACAGGACCATTCCGCCTATTGTAGCGGGCGGCTGCTCGTTCCCTCCCCGCCCTTTACCCCGCCCGTCGCCTTATCTCCTCTCCCCTGAAGCAGGCAGGTCGGGCACAGTCGGAGCCGGGTCTGACATTGTTAAACCTGCAGCCGCGCACCGACTCCAACACTCCTGATCTCCAGCTGAAAGTGGAGCCGGTGTTCAGCCCCGGAGACCGTGTTCAGTAATGCCCAGTGTCCGCTCCCCTTCTCTTTCCGCAGTGAATTTAGTGGCGATTGTGATCCTGTCCCGGGGAAAGTGCGGCCTCTCCACCTGCACCACTCGCTACCTGGTGGCCATGGCAGCGGCCGATCTACTCTCCCTGATCACCGCGGTCATTTTGTATCACATCCGATACCATTACTTTGATTGGAGTTTCCTGTCCATCACCCCTGTGTGCAGTGTTAACCTTGTACTGAGGTCTGCAGCTAGAGACTGTTCTGTCTGGTTCACCGTCACTTTCACCTTTGATCGCTTTGTCGCCATTTGTTGCCAGAAGCTGAAAACTAAATATTGCACCGGGAAAACTGCGGCTGCGGTTCTCGCAACAGCCGGCGTTCTGCTGTGTCTGAAAAACGTTCCCCGCTACTTCACAAATGAACCCCGGACAATAATCGACAATGTCCCGTGGGGCTGTGACCCGGTGGACAGTTATTACACTGACCCCGGGTGGGTGGCATTTGACTGGATCGACACGGTTTTAACTCCGCTCCTCCCTTTCGCTGTGATCCTGCTGCTCAACGCTCTGACAGTCCGGCACATTTTAGTGGCCAGTCGGGTCCGTCAGGGGCTGAGGGGTGAGAGCAAGGGGGAGAAGCGCAGTGACCCGGAGATGGAGAGCAGGAGGAGGTCTGTGGTTTTACTCTTCACCATCTCCGGCAGCTTCATCCTCCTGTGGCTGACCAACGTTGTAAACTTCGTCTATTATCAGATCACAGGGATTGGAGCTGATCGGAATGATTCCCAATTTATCTTTAAC
>NW_027604619.1:0-2550 GCF_053455715.1 Rhinoraja longicauda
GGCGCTGTGAGGCAGCAACTCCACTGCTGTGCCACCCATTCTATCTTAGTCCCTTAGTCCCATTCATCGTGCTGTCTGCCACTTTGACCAGTTTCCTGGTCCCAAATGGCTCATCTTCACTTTGGAATGCCCAAGCCAAGTGCTGTGTTCATTAGAATGTAACCATCTTTCATCCCTCGTCTTCTAATCTCTCCTCTGGTGCAACAACCCAACAGCAGACACTATCCCCCGACACCTCCATTCCACACTGAGGGCTCTCTGCCTTCTCCATAAACTACTCCCATCCATCTTTCCCAACCCAAACCATTGTCTGTCCACTTCCCTCTATAGATGTCACTTGATCCATTGAGTTTACTTTAGACTTTAGAGATACAGCACAGAAACAGGCCCTTTGGCATACCGTGTCCGCACGACAAGCAATCACCCTAAACACTAACACTGTCCTTTACACTAGGAACAATTTACAATTTTGCAAAGCCAATTAACCTACAAACCTGTATGTCTTTGTAGCGTGGGAAGAAACTAGAGCACCTGGAGGAAACCCATGCGGTCATGGAGAACGTACAAACTCCATACAGACAGCACCCATAGTCAGGATCGAATCCGGGTCTCTGGTGCTGTGAGGCAGCAACTCTACGGCTTTGCCACTGAGCCGCCCCTGCAGTAGTTCCTGCAGTAGTTTGTTTTTTGCTCATGATTCCAACATTTGCAGTCTCCTTCACCTCCAACATGCTCATTCATTTGGCTGAACTTGTTTTCACGTTAAACTATTTTTTTCTTCAACTCCAGTCACTTTCTCCAGATCAAAAGGTGAGGCTTTGGGTGTTTTGTATGGGACCAATCTACGTCGTTCTCTATGTGGGATTTTTGGCACAATCCTTACTCCAGTCCCACGCAGGCCTCCTCCATCCATTGATTTGCTAGGTTAACAACCAAGTTGGTGCAGCTGCCAATATTCATACAGGATTCAAAAATGTGATTAATTTGCTGCCAATTTCCATCATGCTTCCAGTTTCACCTTTTCCATCTGACTTTTCCCTTCCCTTTCTTGATCTGTCCCCAACTCAGAGACTTGAGACTACAAATGAGGAGGGTTTTGATTTTTTAAAAGACACAGTGTTGGAGTAACTCAGTGGGTCAGCAGCACAGCATCCCTGGAGAACATTGATAGGTGACATTTTGGAACTTCTCCATTTACTTCTGACATCTCGTGACTCACTATTTCCCAGTTTCTCACCAGATAATAAGTATTTGTTTTATTCTTTTAACCAAAAAGGCTCAGATTTCCTACACAATCTGGACTTTCAGAAAGCCTTTGATAAGGTACCACACATGAGATTAGTGGACAAAATTAGAGCACATGGTATTGGGGATAGGGTATTGACATGGACAGAGAATTGATTGGCAGACAGGAAACAAAGAGTAGGAATAAACGGGACCCTGTCAGAATGGCAGGCAGTGGTGAGTGGAGTGCCGCAAAGGATCGGTGCTGGGACTGAAAATATTTACAATATATATTAATGATTTGGATGATGGAATTAAAAGTAACACGAGCAAATTTGCAGATGACAGAAAGCTGGGTGGCAGTGTGAACTGCGAAGACAATGCTAGGAGGTTGCAGGGTGACTAGGACAGGTTGAATGACTGGGCAGATGCATGGCAGATGAAGTATAATGTAGATAAATGTGAGGTTATCCACTTTGGCGGCAAAAACAAGGAGGCAGATTATTATCTCAATGGTGTCAGATTCGGAAAAATACTTTGTCTCCTAATTTGAGGAAGGACATCCCTGCTATTGAGGGGGTGCAGCGTAGGTTCACGAGGTTAATTCCCCGGATGTGCATATCAGACAATTGTATTAAATCCTTTGTTAATTTAGGATTAAAATTTTAAATCATAATTTTGACTATGGTGGACAGGTAAAATATCTACCAATAGGTAAGAGATTTTTATATTTTAAAATATATTACATGTTATAATATCAGATAAGATATCTTCATAGGCAACATATGTAAACACGCATTTACGTAAACAATTCTTTAAGCCCACTGACGCCCCATGTCGGAACAGCCCCCATGGACTCCATGTCAAACAATAAATTTACACTTCCGTTTCCAACTTACGTATCATCTGAATTTCGCAAGGGTCTATGGGATGTAACCCTTACATGAGTCGGGGAGTGTCTGTATACCTATTGTGGGCATCCTTTAATAGAAAACCAACAATTGGTAGAAGCCGTAGTTCTGTCAGTCGGAAGAAGCGGCTCGGCCCGAGGCATCATCCATTCCTTCGATCCAGAGATGCTGCCCGTCCCACTGAGTTACTCCAGCATTTTGTGCCTATATTGGTAGAAGCCCATATGCAAATCAGGCAATTGTATCACATCTTATTTTGCCCATTGTGTGTCCACTATCTGATTATCTCTCATTACAATTAAATCAATGTTGCTATAAGGGTCATGTGGTATTTGTGGTGAATAACACAAAATTCCACCTGGTGAATATTTATCCTTCAATGAATAACTGCACGAAGCGTTATCCAGTTCTCACA
>NW_027604620.1:0-2548 GCF_053455715.1 Rhinoraja longicauda
GCTCTATGCAATACAACCCGCGCCGTCGAAAACGTTCCCTTTAAGTCCTACCTCTTGGCATGATATTAAAAAGAGATAGGTATTGATCAGGTGAGGGGAGGGGGGATAAAGTTGGTGGAGGGGGAAGGAGTGTGTGACTGGGGTTCTTTAAAACAACCTTAACTCAATTTCAGTTAATGTAGGGGGGGTTTTGGGGAGCTTTATACAAATCTTTATACAAAAACTCTTGTTTGTTTGTTCCGGGACTACAGCCAAAACGGTACACATTAGCACGACAATTTTAAGCCCACCTTACCATCGTCCGGTGGTCTTATTGGAAGACGTTTCATCGAAATAGGTGTTATATTTTTTTAAGTTATTCACATTTTAAAGTTTAAATCTATCTCCTAGGGAGGAGGGGGGAGGGAGGAAAGGAGAGGGGGGGAGAGAGGAGAGGGGGAGAAAGGAGAGGGGGGAGAGAGGAGAGGGGGGAGAGAGGAGAGGGGGAGGAAGGCGAGGAGGGAGGAGAGGGGGCGAGGGAGGAGAGGGGGGAGAGAGGAGAGGGGGGAGGGAGGAGAGGGGGGAGGGAGGAAAGGAGAGGGGGGGGAGAGAGGAGAGGGGGGAAGAGAGGAGAGGGGCGAGGGAGGAGAGGGGGCGAGGGAGGAGAGGGGGCGAGGGAGGAGAGGGGGGCGAGGGAGGAGAGGGGGTCAAGGAGAAGAGGGGGAGAGCAGGGGGGGATAGAGGAGAGGGGGGGAGAAGATGGGGAGAGGAGAGGGGTAGAGAGGGTGGGAGAGGAGAGAGGGTGGGAGAGAGAGGGGAGAGGAGAGGGGGAGAGAGAGGGGGAGAGGAGAGGTTGGGAGAGAGAGGGGAGAGGAGAGGGGAGAGGAGAGAGGGTGGGAGAGAGGGGGGAGAGGAGAGGGGGATAGGAGAGGGGGAGAGGAGAGAGGGTGGGAGAGAGGGGGGAGAGGAGAGGGGGATAGGAGAGGGGGGATAGGAGAGGGGGGAGAAGAGGGGGAGAGGAGAGGAGAGAGGGCGGGAGAGAGGGGGGAGAGGAGGGGGGGCAGAAGAGAGGGGGGAGAGGAGAGGTGGGGGGAGAGGAGGGCGGGGGAAGAGGGGATCGGGCGCTGCGCGAATGCGGGAGGAGTTTGGGCCCAGCTGGTCCGCTTGGTCTAATCAGTCTGATAGGTGGGCCTAAAAATGTTGTGCTATCTAGTACAGTTTTGGCTGAAGTTCAGTCACAAATAAACAAACAAACAAGAGTTTTTGTATATAGATAGATGGCTGTATGGTAACTCAAATTTCACTGTACATGTGACAATAAATTGAATCTTGAATCTTGAATCCTGAATCTAGTACCTGCCTCAACTCCGGCAGCTCGTTCCATACACCCACCACCCTCTCTGTGAAAACGTTACTGCTCAGTTTCCTATTAAATCTTTTCCCCTCTCCTTAAACTTATGTTCTCTGGTTTGTGATTCCCCTACTCTGGGCAAGAGACTTTGTGCGACTACCCTATCGTTTCTTCTCATGATTTTGTACACGTCTATATGATCACCCCTCATCCTCTTGCGCTGCAAGGAATAGAGTCCCAGCCTGCTCAACTTCTCCCTGTAGCTCAGGCCCTCGAGTCCTGGCAAAATCCTCATAAATCTTCTGTGCACCCTTTCCATCTTGACAACATCTTTCCTATGTCATGGTGCCCAGAACAGGACACAACCCTCTCAATGCTGCCTCAAATCATGACCTCCCAACTTTTATACTCAATACTCTGAATGATGAAGGCCAATGTGCCAAAAAGCCGTTTTGACCGCCCTATCTGCCTGTGATGTCACTTTCAACAAACTATGTATCTGCACTCCTAGATTGTCTGCTTTCCAACACTCCCCAGAGCCTTAACATTCACTGTGTAGGTCTTGCCCATGTTTGACTTTCTAAAATGCAACACCTCACATTTCTCAGTGTTAAATTCCATCAACTATTTCTCAGCCCACATGGCCAACTGATCAAGATCCTGCTGCAATTTGAGTTGTGATGGTGGGTAGGTTTATTGGCTGTTTTGAATTGCCCTCAGGGTGTGCGTGTGCTGGGGGGGGTGTTGGTGTGAATGTGGGGAGAGTGAAGTGGGTGAATGTGGGATCAGTGTAGACGGGTGTGTGGGTGGTCACTGCACGGCTGGAGGCACTGCCACTGTGCTGTATGACTGAGAGCATCTCTCCCTCCCACCACCAACATCACAGAATCCAGTCCATTCCCCACTCCGTATCAGTCAGCTACTGCCTTGCTGTGGTTCTCAGCTCTCCCTCAGTGGCAGGCACACCATGGAATCAGAGCCCCCACCTTACCATCCACGTTAATGATACAGCCCTGCAATCTCTTGAACCCCGCTCGACCACCCTCTGATACAGAGGTATCCACTTGGCATGCAGTCTGCTGCTCTTCCTTGGGTGCTTGCTGTTGGGATCAGCCAGCCACTGAGCCGCTATCATGGCTTTGCCCACGTTGATGGAGTCTCCACCCTTCATCCCCTCATTTATCGAATATTGTGCCGAACCTGATGCCAAATTAAACC
>NW_027604621.1:0-2541 GCF_053455715.1 Rhinoraja longicauda
GAGGTAGAAACTGAAATAAACACTTCAATGATCAGGGACTGTCATTAAAAATGATCAATATATATGACAGGCAATGGTGTTATTTTTTCTGCTTAATCTGCGTCTTTGATTGGGTGAATGTGAGGGGCTGGGGGTCCCGGAGCGGGGCCGGCGATGGGATCATCCGCCCGGGACTGACAGCTGGAAGATGCGGCGGTGAATGTGAGGAGCCGGAGCCCGGAGCGGAGAGACTGCGGCCGCCCTCTGGGATGCGCTCAGGGCGCGGGTTTATTAATGAGCCGCAGCGCTGAGGTGAGCGGATATTTCACCGCGCTCTTCACCTGCTCCCTGAACTTGGACTGGGTCGCCGCGTAAATAAATGTGTTGGTGCAGCAGCTGAGATTCCTCAGCAAAAACCCGACGAACTCAAAGATCCATTGGGAATCATTCCCATCAGTCCCAATCCCTGTGATCTGATAATAGACGAAGTGTACAACGTTGGTCAGCCACAGGAGGATGAAGCTGCCGGAGATGGTGAAGAGTAAAACCACAGACCTCCTCCTGCTCTCCATCTCCGGGTCACTGCGCTTCTCCCCCTTGCTCTCACCCCTCAGCCCCTGACGGACCCGACTGGCCACTAAAATGTGCCGGACTGTCAGAGCGTTGAGCAGCAGGATCACAGCGAAAGGGAGGAGCGGAGTTAAAACCGTGTCGATCCAGTCAAATGCCACCCACCCGGGGTCAGTGTAAGCACTGTCCACCGGGTCACAGCCCCACGGGACATTGTCGATGATTGTCCGGGGTTCCCGTGTGAAGTAGCGGGGAACGTTTTTCAGACACAGCAGAACGCCGGCTGTTGCGAGAACCGCAGCCGCAGTTTTCCCGGTGCAATATTTAGTTTTCAGCTTCTGGCAACAAATGGCGACAAAGCGATCAAAGGTGAAAGTGACGGTGAACCAGACAGAACAGTCTGTAGCTGAATACCTCAGTACATCTTTAACACGGCACACAGGGGTGAGGGACAGGACACTCCAATAAAAGTAATGGAATTGGATCCGAGTCAAAATGACCGCGATGATCAGGGTGAGTAGATCGGCCGCTGCCATGGCCACCAGGTAGCGAGTGGTGCAGGTGGAGAGGCCGCACTTTCCCCGGGACAGGATCACAATCGCCACTAAATTCACTGCGGGAAGAGAAGGGGAGCGGACACTGGGCATTACTGAACACGGTCTCCGGGGCTGAACACCGGCTCCACTTTCAGCTGGAGATCAGGAGTGTTGGAGTCCGTGCGCGGCTGCAGGTTTAACAATGTCAGACCCGGCTCCGACTGTGCCCGACCTGCCTGCTTCAGGGGAGAGGAGATAAGGCGACGGGCGGGGTAAAGGGCGGGGAGGACACGAGCAGCCGCCCTCTACAATAGGCGGTATGGTCCTGTCTACAGTTAACCCCGCTCACAGTCTCTGATGGGGCCGGTTTCACAGACTTAACCGTGACCGGCCGCGTTTAACCAGGGCTCTGGGAACTCGGCATCTGATGGGGACGAGGAGGGTTCCAGAGGGAAGGCAGGGACAACTTAGAGTGCGGCAGCAGAGTGGCTCCGTTAATGGATTCATTCCACAGTGAGTTCAGTTCGGTAACAACACACGCCGGTAGATCCGCGGCCACTGGTTCAGGAGATCGATCCAATTATTGACCAACAGGCGGGTTGAATCCGACTGTGACAGACTCCACAGCGAGACGTGTCCACAGGAGCGGGTGTTCACTCTGATCAATAACTCAGACACAGTGAACTTCACAATGTAAACCCCTTCCCAGTCACACCGTCCGGAGAGCTGCCTGTCCCGAGCACTGGGACAACTCTGGGCAAGGTCCCACTGAAGGCAAGAACAACATTCTAGTGGGTCCCGGCAGTGGGAGAAAAAGAGGGTTAGTTTCGGCTGTCGGAAAATATGAAAATTACAACGTTAATTCAAAGATATTTCACTGAGAGGATTGATATTCTCCACATATTGTACAACGATCAACAGTTGGGAATATTGTAACAGAATCAGAATCAGAATTGTCCGAAACCCAAATAAAACAGCGAATGATGCGGCACATCTCTCTCCTCCCTTTCTCTCTCCCTCCATCCTTACTGCTGTCGCTCTCTCTGAACTATCACTCTCTCCTACCATCTCTAATCTTCCTCTCGACGCCGCCATCTCTCTGTCAACCGCTCTCTCCTAACCCACCCCCTCCTTCTCACTCCCATTGCATTGATCCCTCCGTTTCTTTCTAACTATCTGACCCTTCCATCGCTCCGTTTTGCCAACCCACGCGATCTGAACTCCGCTCTCTTTTCATGTTCCCACTCTCCCTTTGTTACTTAACTCTCCCTCCATCTCTTCTTTCGTCTTCTCCGCTATCTCTTCCTTTCATCACTGTACTCCCTATCTGTCTCTCTCTTTTCCCCAACACTCCTCCTGCTCGCCCTCACCTCTCTCTCCAAGGCCTTTCTTGGGAAGTGCGGTTAAAACGGCCAGCCACCATGGGATGTCTCTCTACACCGTTCCCTCACACTTC
>NW_027604622.1:0-2538 GCF_053455715.1 Rhinoraja longicauda
TTTGGGTCTGTGTTTGGGTTTGTTTGGGTTTGTGTTTGGGTTTGTGTTTGGGTCTGTGTTTGGGTTTGTGTTTGGGTTTGTGTTTGGGTCTGTGTTTGGGTTTGTGTTTGAGTCTGTGTTTGGGTTTGTGTTTGGGTTTGTGTTTGGGTCTCCCCCCCCTCTCCCTCTCCCCCCTCTCTCTCTCTCTCTCTCTCTCTCTCTCTCTCTCTCTCTCTCTCTCTCTCTCTCTCTTCTCTCTCTCTCTCTCTCTCTCTCTCTCTCCCCCAGCTCTATCTCTCCCCCCCCTCTCTCTCTCCCCCAGCAATAAAAAACAGACGTCACCCTAATTGCGTGCGTGTGTGTGTGTGTGAGCTGACTGACTTACCCCAGTCTAGTAGACACTCCGACACTCCAGCAGTTGTGACCAAGCTTGCGATGGCCGTCTTTTATCTGCCTGCCTGCCTGCCTGCCACCCGCCCGCGCCAACCTGAAGGGCCCAAACACTTGTCTTACACTCAGCCCATAACATATATTGATTAACCCCGTACATACATACATACATACTTATACGGAACAGGGATAAAGAATAAACAGGTGTCGTGCGTGTGTGTGCGCGCGTTATAAACAAGTGCTGTCTATGAAAAAATCTTTATTGGTGTACGGTTCTCCTGACATCCACCCACCCACCCACCCATCAATCAATCAATCTTTGATTTATTCTTATTATTAATAATATTAATTATTATTACTATAGTATTATTATTGTATTTACTACCCCCGGCACGCAGCGGAACCTCCAGGGCAGGGAGGAGACTATCCGGCATGTGGAAGTGCTTCTGGGAAGTGTGTCTGATGTGTGTGGGTCTGTGTGTGTCTGTGTGTGTGTCTGTGTGTGTGTCTGTGTGTGGGTGTGTGTTTGGGTCTGTGTTTGAGTCTGTGTTTGGGTCTGTGTTTGGGTTTGTGTTTGGGTCTGTGTTTGGGTTTGTGTTTGGGTTTGTGTTTGGGTCTGTGTTTGGGTTTGTGTTTGGGTTTGTGTTTGGGTCTGTTGCAATAATCATGCAAAACCTCTCAAATGTTACATGCAATTGATGCATCGCATTAGGATAACTTTGCAGGCTGCTGCAATGTTAAATGCAGTGATGGCCTTGCATTAAAGTCACCTAGCTACCCCCAATGGATGTTATATGCATTAAATTAATTGCAAGAATTTTGCAAAACCTCTCAAATGTTAAATGCAACAAATGCATCGCATTAGGATGACTTTTCAGGCTGCTGCAATGTTAAATGCAGTGATCGCCTTGCATTAAAGAAATATTGCAACACCCTGCGATGTGAAATGCAGTAATAATCCTGCAAAACCTCTCAAATGTTAAACGTGACTAATGCATCGTATTAGGATGACTTTGCAGGCTGCTGCAATGTTAAATGCAGTGATGGCCTTGCATTAAAGTCATCTAGCGACCCCCAATGGATGTTAAATGCATTAAATTAATTGCAATAATCCTGCAAAACCTCTCAAATGTTAAATGCAACTAATGCATCGTATTAGGATGACTTTTCGGGCTGCTGCAATGTTAAATGCAGTGATCGCCTTGCATTAAAGAAATATTGCAACACCCTGCGATGTGAAATGCAATAATAATCCTGCAAAACCTCTCAAATGTTAAATGCGACTAATGCATCGTATTAGGATAACTTTGCAGGCTGCTGCAATGTTAAATGCAGTGATGGCCTTGCATTAAAGTCATCTAGCGACCCCCAGTGGGTGTTAAATGCATTAAATTCATTGCAATCATTAATCCTGCAAAACCTCTCAAATGTTAAATGCAACTAATACATCGTATTAGGATAACTTTGCTGGCTGCTGCATTGTTAAATGCAGCGCTGGCGTTGCATTAAAGCAATATTGCAACCCCCTGGGATGTTAAATGCAATAAAATTAATTGCAATCATTTTGCAAAACCTCTCAAATGTTAAATGCAATTAATGCAACGCATTAGAACAACTTTGCAGGCTCCTGCAATGTTAAATGCAGCGCAGGCCTTGCATTAAAGCAAAATTGCAGCTGTTCTGGGGTATTAAACGCATTAAAATCATTGTAATAATCATGCAAAATATCTCAAATGTTCAATGCGACTAATGCATCGTATTATGATAACATTGCACACTGCTGCAAAGTTAAATGCAGTGATGGCCTTGCATTAAAGAAATATTGCAGCCTCCTGGCATGTTTAATGCAATACAATTAATTGCAATAATCATGCAAAACCACTCAAATGTTAAATGCAACTGATGCAACGCATTAAAATAACTTTGCAGGCCACTGCAATGTTAAATGCAGCGCTGGCGTTGCATTAAAGCAATATTGCAACCACCCTGGGCTGTTAAATGCAGTAAAATCGTTGCATTTACAATAATCTTTGCAAAGCGAGACAAAGGGTGCGATCCCTTAGCACCCATTGGCCGCGGCGCGCGTCCATCAATGCGTCGAACGTCCCGCCCCAGGACCGGAGATTGGCCGGCGGGCGGGAGCGGAAGCGGAGGGGCGGGGCTTGGACT
>NW_027604623.1:0-2525 GCF_053455715.1 Rhinoraja longicauda
CAATATGATCATGGCTGATCATCCAGCTCAGTAGCCTGTACCTGCCTTCTCTCCATACCCCCTGATCCCTTTAGCAAAAAGGGCCACATCTAACTCCCTCTTAAATATAACCAATGAACTGGCCTCAACTACCTTCTGTGGCAGAGAATTCCACAGACTCACCACTCTCTGTGTGAAGAAATGTTTTCTCATCTCGGTCCTAAAAGACTTCCCCCTTATCCTTAAGCTGTGACCCCTGGTTCTGGACTCCCCCAACAACGGGAACAATCTTCCCGCATCTAGCCTGTCTCCACCTATATTCTTCCTTTGTCCCGCCCTCCTGACATCAGTCTGAAGAAGGGTCTCGACCCGAAACGTCACCCATTCCCTCTCTCCTGAGATGCTGCCTGACCTGCTGAGTTACTCCAGCATTTTGTGAATAAATATCTTCGATTCATATATTATGCTCAGCGATGGTAGAAAAGCAATGTTTTGTATAAATCTTCATTGCTCCTGTATAGTACATAAACTTAAAATGCTGTCGGCTTTTTGCTTCTGAATATGTCGACCAGCACTTCCATTCTCTCAGTAGATTGACATGGCTACCTTTGACAGGACAAGATCAGATGCAAACACATGGCTAATCCCCTGTAAGACCATCTGAATCCCAGTGTCTCTTACCAGTTCTCGTTTCCTTTCGTTTCTTTCTCTGTCGGTGCTGTTTGCTGGCAGCTGCTGCTGTTGTCATGCCACTTGTGCCCTTGCCAACTTTGCACGTCCTCTAAATGTGAGGAGGCAGAGGGGAACCGCAGATGCTGAAATCTGGAGCGAAACACAAAGTGCTGGAGTAACTCAGCAGGTCAGGCAGCATCTGTGGAGGGGATGGACTGGCAACGTTTCACACCGCGGCCTTTCTTCAGTCCGAAGACAGGTCCTGACCTGAGACCTTGCTGTCCTTTCCCTCCATTTGCTGTGTTTGGCACATAACCCTCTAAATCATTCGTGTACCTATCCACAAAATGCTGGAGTAACTCAGCAGGTCAGGCAGCATCTCAGGAGTTCACAAAATGCTGGAGTACCTATCCAAATGTTTTTCAAATGTTGTTATCGTACCTGATTTCCTCTGGCAGCTTTTTAGATTTGCCTTCCCCCTCTGTGTGAAAAAAGTTGCCCATCAGGTTCCTATTAAATCTTTCCCCTCTCAACTGAAACCGATGCCCTCTAGTTCTTGATTCCCCTAACTGTGAGAAAATGACCATGTTGCCTGATCTGCTGAATTACTCCAGCACTTGGTGTGGTGATCTCAAAGTCAGGACCGGTTAAACTAAATACAGCTCTTGAAAATAAACTTGAAGGTATGAGCTCCGATTCTGTACATTGACAAGCTAAAGTAACAAAGGGCAATTATGCCATTCTGGTCCCTCTCTTAGTCACTTTCTCCCAGGACAGGTTTGTTCCTTTAGAATCCATCAATCGGATCACCCATTCTGTTCTCCATCTCTCCGTTTGTAGAAAGGTTTCCGCTCCACAGAGTGTGGCTGGTATCTGGCATTCTCAACATGAGAGGTGCACGAGAGTCCTTAATGGCCCATTGTTGGCTGGGGGAAAGATCTAATCATGCCTTGTTCATTCTCATCTAACTCGTCGATATAAACCACAACAGCAATGGGGCCAGGACCGATCCCTGAGGCACACCATTAGCCACAGGCCCCGAGGGACCAGCATGTTAACATTGTATGGATGCCAAGTGTGTTCTTAATGGATGGGTACTGGGCATGTTGTCAGTGGATGGATGCCCCAAGCCTCCACTTGTTGATTTGTTTCTGGTCGGAAGGTGAAGGTATGAAAGACCATTTGTGACAGTGTGGTCTCCTTCACAAACTGACTTGCACAAGGTAATGTGCAAATATATCATTCTTAGCTCCATTAAAGATACATGGATTTTGACAGTAGAATACACAGATCAACAATGCACCTAGTAATCTGGCTCCAGTGATCTGGCTTTGCTTTCATGGAGCTTGGTATGGACTTGATGAGCTGAAGACCTCTTCCCATGCTGTTTGTCTCTGATGTTTTGTCTCGTATGGTTAATTCGTTCAATGAGACGTTTTGCGATGCATTATAGAATATTCTATTCATGGTCACCTAGGTGAAGGTTGCAGGATCTGCAATGTTATTCAAACTGCCCTTAATAGAACTGTAGTTTAGTTTAGTTTAGAGATACCGTGTGTAAACAGGCCCTTCAGTCCACCGACTCTGCGCCGACCAGCGATCCCCACACATTAACACTCTCCTAAACACACTAGGGGCAGTTTTTTACATTTACCAAGCCAATCAACCTATATACCTGTACGTCTTTGGAATGTGGGAGGAAACCGAAGATCTCGGAGAAAACCCATGCGGTCACGTGGAGAACGTACAAACTCCATACAGATAGCACCTATAGTCGGGATCGAACCCGGATCTCCGGCGCTGCAAGCACTGTAAGGCAGCAACTTTACCGCTGCGCCACCGTGCCATTGTCTCAAGCAAATTAAAAATAAGCG
>NW_027604625.1:0-2512 GCF_053455715.1 Rhinoraja longicauda
CTCTCCCTCTCTCTGTCTCTGCCCTCTCTCTCCCTCTCCTCTCTCCCTCCTATCTCTCTATCTCCCAGTCTATTGCCCCCACTCTTTCTCCCACCTCTCTCCCCTTCCCTCTCCTTCATCTTTCTCTTTCCCCAGTCTCTCTCCCCTTTCACTATCACCCCCTCTCTCTCCGCCTCTCTCTCTGCCTTTTCTACATCTCTCTCTCTGTCCTCTCCCATTCTCTCTCCCTCCTTATCCCCTGTCTCCCCTCCTCTCTCTCTCGCACCTCTTTCTACCCCGAATCTCTCCCCCTCCACTCTCTCCCCCGTCTCTCGCCCCTCTACTCCCTCTCTCATTCTCATCTCACTCCTCTTCTCTGCCCTCTCTCTCTCTCCCCTCTTTCTTTCCCCACTCTCCCCCCCTCACTTTATGATACACTTACAATAATAAATTAAACTAATATTTGATCCGCCCTCTCCCCCTCTCTTTCCCATACTCACTCTCCACTTACTCTCTCCCCTTTCTCTCTCCCATCTCTCTCTCTCCCACACACACCTCCCTCCCCTCTATCTCTCTCTCTCTCCCCTCTATCTTCCCCTCTCTCAAACCTCTCCCTCCCCTCCCCCCCCCCCCCCCCCCCACCCTCCCCTCCCCCCCCCCCCCCACCCTCGCTCTGTTCCGAAACACCACCACCAACCCAGTGTAGATGTTGACAATCATGTGGACTCTGGATAAAGGATGGGGGGTGGTGATGTTTCGTAGATACGGGAAGGATACGGCCTTTTGGTTCTCTCCCTCCCCCCCTCTCCCTCTCCCTACAATTTATTATAATTATTTTACAATAATAAAGCAAACTAATATTTGATATACTCTCTCCCATTCCAATCGGTAACAAACCAGTGGACCCGTTTGTGCCCAAACCTCTCCTGCATTGGTGCAGCACCCTCTTCCTCTTCCCCCTCACCTCCCCCTCTCACCCTCCCCCACCCCTCCCTCCGTCCCTCCCCTCTCCATCCCTAGTAAATAGATTTAAACTTAAAAATGAGAATTACTTTAAAAATATAACACCAATTTCAATGAAACTTCTTCCATTAGCACCAAAGGGATAACAGTGAGCAAGGTGGGCCTAACATTTTCGCGCAATCCTGTACCGTTTTGAATGTAGTTCAGGAACATACAAACAAACAAACGAGAGTTTTAGTATCAACAATAAATTAAACTAATATTTGTTATCCACTCTGTCTCCCTCCCTTTCCTTCACCCGCACTCTCCCTTCTTTCTCTCCCCCTCCTCTTTTAGGAATACATTTACAATAATAAATTAAACTAAACTAATATTTTATACAACCTCCCTCCTCTCTCTCCCCTCTCTCTCTCTCTCTCTCTCTCTCTCTCTCTCTCTCTCTCTCTCTCTCTCTCTCTCTCTCTCTCTCTCTCTCTCTCTCTCTCTCTCTCTCTCTCTCTCGCCCTCTCTACTTTCTCTTTCCCCCTATTTCTGCCCTCTCCCTCTCTGTATCTCTCTCCCCTTTGAACGGAACAGAACACAATAGCCTTATTGTCATTCGTTTTAACTAACGAAATTAATTTGCCAGCAGTCACAGAGCAAAAAAAAACAAAAAACACAAGACACACAACCCCAACACAAACATTCATCACAGTGACTCCAAACACCCCCTCACTGTGATGGAGGCAAAAAAAACTTTCCTCTCTCTTCCCCCATGCCCCTCCCACGGACGGACAACTCGACCCCTACCGAGGCGACCGACCCGCACAGCCCCGCAAGGAGATGGAAAGTCCGCGGCCGAGACCCACCGGGCGCTGGAAGGCCCCGCGGCCGAGCCGCACCGGGCGATGGAAGGCCCCGCGGCCGAGCCGCACCGGGCGATGGAATGCCCCGCGGCCGAGCCGCACCAGGCGTTGGAAGGCCACGCGGCGGAGCCGCACCGGCGATGGAAAGTCCCGCGGCAGAGCAGCGCCGGCGATGGAAAGTCCCGCGGCCGAGCCGCGCCGCGCTGGAAAGTCCTACGGCCGTACCTGGCGACGGAAAATCCGGCGGCCGAGCCGCGCCGGGCGATGGAAAATCCCACGGCCGAGCCGCACCGGGCGCTGTTAGGTCCCGCGACCGAGCCGCACCGGGCGATGGAACGTCCCGCGGCCGAGGCTCGCCCCGAGGAAGAGTCTTAAAAATATATCTTTTTAAAAAAAGTATTTGATTACGTTGCTGATTTCTTTTCGAGCCAACGTGATGTGTCAGATGGAGTCAATGGTGGAACGTCTGGTCTGTGTGATGGATTGGCCTCCATTTATAACTCCCTGCAATTTCTCGCGGTCTAGACAGACATGTCCCCGATCATATAAGATTATTAAGGGGTTGGACAAGCTGGAGGCAGGAAACATGTTCCCAATGTTGGGTGAGTCCAGAACCAGGGGCTACAGTTTAAGAATAAGGGGTAGGCCATTTGGAATGGAGATGAGGAAAACGTTTTTCACTCAGTGAGTTGTAAATCTGTGGAATTCTCTCCCTCAGAAGGCAG
>NW_027604626.1:0-2510 GCF_053455715.1 Rhinoraja longicauda
GCTAGTGGAATCAAGGGATACGGGGAGAAGGCAGACACGGGTTACTGATTGTGGATGATGAGCCATGATCACAATGAATGACGGTGCTGGCTCGAAGGACCGAATGGCCTCCTCCAGCACCTATTTTCTGTGTTTCTAACGGTCTCCATCTGAAACAGTTAGACAGGTACACGGATAGAACGGGTTTGGAGGGATATGGGCCAAACGCGGGCAAGTGGGACTAGTGTAGATGGGGCATGTTGGTCGGTGTGGGCAGGTGGGACTAGTGTACATGGGGCACGTTGTTCGGTGTGGACAGGTAGGACTAGTGTAGATGGGGCATGTTGGCCGGTGTGGGCAGGTGGGACTAGTGTAGATGGGGCATGTTAGTCGGTGTGGGCAGGTGAGACTAATGTAGATGGGGCATGTTGGTCGGTGTGGGCAGGTGAGACTAATGTAGATGGGGCATGTTGGCCGGTGTGGGCGGGTGGGACTAGTGTAGATGGGGCATGTTGGCCGGTGTGGGCAGGTGGGACTAGTGTAGATGGGGCATGTTGGTCGGTGTGGGACTAGTGCAGATGGGGCATGTTGGTCGGTGTGGGCAGGTGGGACTAGTGCAGATGGGGCATGTTGGTCAGTGTGGGCAGGTGGGACTAGTGTAGATGGGGCATGTTGGTCGGTGTGGGCAGGTGGGACTAGTGTAGATGGGGCATGTTGGTCGGTGTGGGCAGGTGGGACTAGTGTAGATGGGACTAGTGTAGATGGGGCATGTTGGTCGGTGTGGGCAGGTGGGACTAGTGCAGATGGGGCACGTTGGTCAGTGTGGGTGGGACTAGTGTAGATGAGGCATGTTGGTCGGTGTGGGCAGGTGGGACTAGTGTAGATGGGGCATGTTGGTCATTGCCCGTGTCGGCCATTGCCCGTGTCGGCCATTGCCCACGTCGGTCATGGCCCACGTCGGCCATGGCCCACGTCGGCCATGGCCCACGTCGGCCATGGCCCACGTCGGCCATGGCCCACGTCGGTCATTGCCCACGTCGGCCATTGCCCACGTCGGCCATTGCCCACGTCGGTCATTGCCCACGTCGGTCATTGCCCGTGTCGGCCATGGCCCATGTTAGTCATGGCCCACGTTGGTCATTGCCCATGTCGGCCATGGCCCATGTTTAGTCATTGCCCACGTTGGTCATTGCCCATGTCGGCCATGGCCCATGTTAGTCATTGCCCACGTTGGTCATTGCCCATTGAGTGGCGCCGCTAGAGGGCGCCACCCGTGGGAGCCGGACGCCGACGTGTCCTTCCTTTGGTTGCCAGATGCGGTCCAATCCCGCTGCGGGGGGAGGGGAGGGGGAGTAATAATAATAATAATAATACATTTTATTTATATAGCGCTTTTCATATACTCAAAGACGCTTTACAGAGATTTTGAGAACATAGGGAAATTAATAAATAGATAAATAAGTAAATAAATAAATGAACAGAGAAAGGAGACAGTAGGTGAGGTGACCTTCAGTGGTTGAAGGCAGTACTGAACAGGTGAGACTTCAGTGATGTTTTGAATGTGGTGAGTGTGGGGGAGTCTCTAACGGTTTGGGGTAGTGAGTTCCATAGGGTGGGAGCAGCGATGGAGAAAGCCCTGTCCCCCCAGGATCTGAGTTTAGTCCGGATGTGGGGGGATAGGAGATTGGCAGCGGCAGAGCGGAGGGTGCAGGTGGGAGTGTGCCTGTGGAGGAGGTCGGTCAGGTAGGATGGGGCCAGGTTATGGAGGGCTTTGTAGGTTATGAGGAGGATTTTGTACTGGATTCTCTGGGGGATGGGGAGCCAGTGGAGTTTGTAAAGGACGGGGGTGATATGGTCACGGATCGGGGTGTGGGTGAGTAGACGGGCAGCGGAGTTTTGAATGTATTGAAGTTTACTGATGATTTTTGAGGGTGCGCCATAGAGGAGGCTGTTGCAGTAGTCCAGACGGGAGGTGATGAAGGCGTGGATGGATGAGGGTTTCTGCAGCTGTGGAGGAGAGGGATGGACGGAGACGGGCAATGTTTTTGAGGTGGAAGAAGGCTGTCTTTGTGATGTGTTTGTCGAAGGAGAGGGTTTGATCAAAGATGATTCCAAGATTCTGGATGTGAGGTGAGGTGGATACTGGGAGACCATCAATGTTGAGGATGAGTAGGGGGCGGACACACCTTAATCAAAGCCTGGTACTCCTCCTTAAGCCGCTCCCGCCAGCGCTCGGCGTCCCGCGGGCCGGCGTTGCTCCGTAGCAGCGGGATTCCGCTCAGCACCCGGCGCGTCACCTCGTCCGCCATCTTGCCCCGGACGGGCCCGGTACGGGCGGCGACACCGCGCATGCGCTCCGGCCGCGTCCGCATCCGGCCGGAAGCGTGACGTCAAGGGGGGAGTGAGGGTTGATGGGAAATGTAGTCAGCAAACGTGCCACGGCCCGGAACGGGCGCCGACACTGCGCATGCGTGAGGGGATGAGAGGTGATGGTTAATGTAGTCCGAATATTGCGTTGGCAGCGCGGACAT
>NW_027604627.1:0-2505 GCF_053455715.1 Rhinoraja longicauda
TGTTTGTTTTTATGTTTGATTGTTTATGTAAGCGCTTTGAGCACCCGATAAGGCGCTATATAAAATAAATGTTTATTATTATTATTATCTGTGGAGAACATGGATAGGTGACGTTTCAGAGTGCTGGAGTAACTCAGCGGGTCAGGCAGCATCTGTGGAGAGCATGAATAGGTGACATTTCAGAGTGCTGGAGTCACTCAGCGGGTCAGGCAGCATCTCTGGATAGAAGGAGTGGGTGGCGTTTCGGGTTGAGACCCTTCTTCAGACTCTTGAACCTCTGCAGGGAGTATTCTGACAGGTTGCATCACTGCCTGGGTCACCAGCTCAAACGCCCAGCAGCAAAGCAGATTATCAAAAGCGGTCACCACGGTGGCTCAGCGGCAGAGTTGAGACCCGGGTTCCACCCCCACTACGGTGGCTGTCTGTACGGAGTTTGTACGCTCTCTCCGTGACCTGCGTGGGTTTTCTCCCGAGATCTTCGGTTTCCTCCCACACTCCAAAGACGTGCAGGTTTGTAGGTTAAGTGGCTTGGTGTACATGTACAATTACCCCTAGTGTGTGTTAATGTGCGGGGATCACTAGCCGGTGCGGACTCAGTGGGCCAAAGGGTGTTTCCACGCTGTATCTCTAAACTAAACTGCCCGGTCCATCACGGGTTCCGACCTCTAAACCATTGAAGGGATCTTCAGGAGGCACTGCCTCACAAAGGCAGCCAGCACCATGAGACCCACACACCCCTGGCCACACTCTCACTGACCCACACCACCCTGGCCACACACCCACTGACTCACACCACCCTGGCCACACACTCACTGACCCACACCACCCTGGCCACACACTCACTGACCCACACACTCACTGACCCACACCACCCTGGCCACACACCCACTGACTCACACCACCCTGGCCACACACTCACTGACCCACACCACCCTGGCCACACACTCACTGACCCACACCACCCTGGCCACACACTCACTGACCCACACACTCACTGACCCACACACTCACTGACCCACACCACCCTGGCCACACACTCACTGACCCACACACTCACTGACCCACACTCACTGACCCACACCACCCTGGCCACACTCTCACTGACCCACACCACCCTGGCCACACACTCACTGACCCACACACTCACTGACCCACACCACCCTGGCCACACACCCACTGACCCACACCACCCTGGCCCACACCACCCTGGCCACACACTCACTGACCCACACCACCCTGGCCACACTCTCACTGACCCACACCACCCTGGCCACACTCTCACTGAACCACACACCCACTGACCCACACCACCCTGGCCACACACTCACTGACCCACACCACCCTGGCCACACTCACTGACCCACACCACCCTGGCCACACACTCACCGACCCACACCACCCTGGCCACACACCCACTGACCCACACCACCCTGGCCACACACCCACTGACCCACACCACCCTAGCCCACACCACCCTGGCCACACACTCACTGACCCACACCACCCTGGCCACACTCTCACTGACCCACACCACCCTGGCCACACTCTCACTGACCCACACACCCACTGACCCACACCACCCTGGCCACACACTCACTGACCCACACCACCCTGGCCACACACCCACTGACCCACACCACCCTGGCCACACACCCACTGACCCACACCACCCTGGCCACACACCCACTGACCCACACCACCCTGGCCACACACTCACTGACCCACACTCCCCTGGCCACACTCACTGACCCACACCACCCTGGCCACACACTCACTAACCCACACCCCCCTGGCCACACTCACTGACCCACACCACCCTGGCCACACACTCACTGACCCACACTCTCACTGACCCACACCACCCTGGCCACACACTCACTAACCCACACCCCCCTGGCCACACTCACTGACCCACACACTCACTGACCCACACCACCCTGGCCACACACTCACTGACCCACACCACCCTGGCCACACACTCACTGACCCACACACACTGACCCACACACTCACTGACCCACACCACTCTGACCCACACACTCACTGACCCACACCACCCTGGCCACACACTCACTGACCCACACCACCCTGGCCACACACTCACTGTCCCACACCACCCTGTCCACACACTCACTGACCCACACTCTCACTGACCCACACCACCCTGGCCACACACTCACTGACCCACACTCACTGACCCACACACTCACTGACCCACACCACCCTGGCCACACACTCACTGACCCACACCTCCCTGGCCACACTCTCATTCCACCCCTGCCATCGGGAAGGTGACGTCACCTCCAGGTTCAGCAGCTTGTTGCCAGCAACCCAGCACATTTGTAAGTATGCCCCACCTCAGCAGGGAACCAATGCAGGGCTCTGTGTACACAGGTCCCTGCACTATCCCAGTCTAGTTTATCTAGGGCCTTAGTTCCATCCTGACTACGGGTGCTGTCTGTACGGAGTTTGTACGTTCTCCCCGTGACCTGCGTGGGTTTTCTC
>NW_027604628.1:0-2500 GCF_053455715.1 Rhinoraja longicauda
TAGAAACATTGAATTACCTAACTTTTCCCTTAAAAAAAGATTGTAGTTGATAATAGAAAAAAATACTATTCCCTGGAATTTGATATTTATTTCTCAATTGAGAAAATGTCAAAAAATTATTTCCTTCATAGCAATCTCCTATATGTTTAATACCCTTCTGTTCCCAGACTTGTAATATTTGATTATTCCTAGCAAACGGCAGTAATCTATTTTTTACTAATGGAGTTTTAGCTGTTAAAAAAAATCTTTTATCTTTAGCTTTAACTGTTTTCAACAATATATTAATTAACTGTTTTAGCAAAGGTGGCTCTTTTTCCTTAACTAATAGCTTCACTTCCCATTTATAGATAAATTCATCTGGGCATAGTTCTTTTATTTTATCCATTTCAATTTTAACCCATGATGTTTTTCCACCCTCTTGATAAAAGGATGAAATAAAACTCATTTGTGCTGCCAGATAGTAATTTTTTTAATTTGGTAATTGCAATCCACCTAATTCAAATTTCCATGTTAATTTTTCCATAGACACTCTTAGCATTTTACCTTTCCAAAGAAAATTTCTCACAATTTTATTCAATTCTTGAAAAAAATTATTTGGTAAAAGTATAGGCAGTGTTTGGAATAAATACTGTATCCTCGGAAAAATATTCATCTTAATACAGTTCACTCTCCCTATCAATGTAATTGGAAGATTCATCCATTTCTTCAGGTCCTCATCTATTTTTTTTATTAGTGGTTTATAATTTAATTTATACAAATTGTTTAACTTATTATCTACTTTAACCCCTAGATACTTAATGCCTTCTTTTTGCCATTTAAACTGACTTTCCCTTTTACATTGATCATAATTGCCTTCAAAAAGAGGCATTATTTCAGTTTTATCTTTATTAATTTTGTATCCTGATACTTTCCCGTAAGACAAATTAAAACATCATCTGCAAATAAAGTTATTTTGTGATTTTCCTGATTAACTTTAAATCCTTCAATGTCTAAATCTGATTTTATTAGTTCTGCCAGAGGTTCAATGGCCAATACAAATAAAGCCGGTGACAAGGAGCATCCCTGTCTACTAGATAATAATAATATAATAATAATAATAATAATAATATTCATTTATTGTCATTGCAACGAGTACAACGAAATTAAAAAATAGCCAATCCTGACGGTGCGTACAAACATATATGCAATAAATGCAAAAACAAATAAATACATAAATACAATTATATTAAGTACAAGATTTTTTAACGGTGTTGCCTAGTGCAAAGGTAGTGTTCAGTTCTCGTATGGCCCTGGGGTAAAAACTGTTCTTAAGTCTGTTTGTTCGGGATTTGATCGACCTGAAACGTCGACCAGAGGGCAGATGAACAAACAGACGGTGGCCGGGGTGGGATGGATCTTTTATTATTTTGCCTGCTCTACTGAGGCAGCGTAGGCTGAACAGGTGCTCCAGGGAGGGCAGTGAGCAGCCGATGATCTTCTGGGCCGTCGTGATGACCCTCTGAAGGGCCTTCCTGTCCTTTTCTGAGCAGCTGGCATACCATGTGGTTATACAGTATGCCAGCACACTCTCGATGGAGCAGCGATAGAACGACAACATGAGCTTCTCCTGCAGATTGGTTTTCCTGAGGATCTTTCCAAATTAAATTTTCCTGAGGATCTTTCCAAATTAAATTATTAAGAAGATTGGCCATTTGTCACCACTTTGGCTTCAGGTTGTTTATAAAGGGCTTTTACCCTGTTAATGAAACCTTTCCCCAATCCATACTTCTCTAATACTTTAAATAAAAAATCCCATTCTAACCTGTCAAACGCCTTTTCAGCATCTAAAGCAACTGTTACACTCAATTCCTTTCTTTTCTGTGCTAAATGTAAAATACTTATAAATCTTGCTACATTATCAGATAATCTCCTTTTTTTGACAAATCCAGTTTGGTCTTCTTTAACCAGCTTAGGTAAAAATTCTGCCAATCTCCTTGCCAAAAGCTTAGCAACTATTTTATAATCTGCATTCAACAATGATATTGGTCTATAAGAAGATGCTTTTAAAGGGTCTTTGTGCTTGAACAATGTTTGTGCTGAACATGATCCATTCTCCTCTATTCCTTGCACTTCCAAGTGCCTATCAAAAAGCTTCTTAAACACCACTATGGTATCTGCATCCACACCACCCCAGGCAATGTGATCCTGGCTCTGCTACTTTGTAAAAAAGATTTTCTCCAAATATGTACATGCAACATTTCCCCTCTCACCTTGTATCTGTGCCCTCTAGTGCTTGACATTTCCCCTCTCACCTTGTAGCTGTGCCCTCTAGTGCTTGACATTTCCCCTCTCACCTTGTATCTGTGCCCTCTAGTGCTTGACATTTCCCCTCTCACCTTGTAGCTGTGCCCTCTAGTGCTTGACATTTCCCCTCTCACCTTGTAGCTATGCCCTCTAGTGCTTGACATTTCCACCCCGGGAAAAAAGGTTTTGACTATCTACTCTATCTTTGTCTCTCATA
>NW_027604629.1:0-2495 GCF_053455715.1 Rhinoraja longicauda
ATTCCAGGAAGCCTGAAGGAGGCAGTGACCAGAGAAGACCATGTGTGTCTGACCATGACGGCCTTCCACATGAAGAGGAAGTCTATCCGAGACAGGGCTGAAGCGTGCGGTCTCGACCAGGTGAACCGCGGCTGGGCCCCGCCTGCATCTGTGCCAGTTTGTGGCCGGCACTGCCCGATCGTCCAGCCGCATCGATCATGCAGTTGGAGTCACCGGCCAGAACGAGCGGCCGGGACGTGGCCTGGCCAGCAGCGGTGGGAGCTGCTGGAGGAAGGCCAACTGCTCGCTCCGCACGGGTGAGGCGTACACATTAATCAGCCGGAGCGGAGAGCCACGGTACATTACATCTACAACCAGGAGATGCCCCCACACCACCTCCCCGACCTCAGTGATGGTGAAGCCCCCTTCCCGCAGCAAGACCCCCCACACTGGACGCGCGACAGTCATTGCCCCCCCCCACCCCCGACCACACCGACAGTCACTTCCCCCCCGACCACACTGAGTCACTGCCCCCCCCGACCACACCCACAGTCACTGCCCCCCCCGACCCCCGACCACACCGACAGTCACTGTCCCCCCCGACCACACCCACAGTCATTGCCCCCCCCGACCACACCGACAGTCACTGTCCCCCCCGACCACACTGAGTCACTGCCCCCCCGACCACACCCACAGTCACTGCCCCCCCCGACCACACCCACAGTCACTGTCCCCCCCAACCACACTGAGTCACTGCCCCCCCCGACCACACCCACAGTCACTGTCCCCCCCGACCACACCCACAGTCACTGTCCCCCCCGACCACACCCACAGTCACTGTCCCCCCCGACCACACCCACAGTCACTGTCCCCCCCGACCACACCCACAGTCACTGCCCCCCCCGACCACACCCACAGTCACTGCCCCCCCGACCACACTGAGTCACTGCCCCCCCACCCCCGACCACACCCACAGTCACTGCCCCCCCACCACACCCAGTCACTGCCCCCCCACCACACCCACAGTCACTGCCCCCCCCACCACACCCACAGTCACTGCCCCCCCCACCACACCCACAGTCACTGCCCCCCCACCCCCAACCACACCCACAGTCACTGCCCCCCCCGACCACACCCACAGTCACTGCCCCCCCCTCTGACAGTCACTGCCTCCTGACCACACCCACAGTCACTGCCCCCCCCGACCACACCCACAGTCACTGCCCCCCCCTCTGACAGTCACTGCCTCCTGACCACACCCACAGTCACTGCCCCCCCACCACACCCACAGTCACTGCCCCCCCACCACACCCACAGTCACTGCCCCCCCCCACCCCCAACCACACCCACAGTCACTGCCCCCCCCTCTGACAGTCACTGCCCCTGACCACACCCACAGTCACTGCCCCCCCCGACCACACCCACAGTCACTGCCCCCCCCCCGACAGTCACTGCCCCCCCCACCCCCGACAGTCACTGCCCCCCCCCACCCCCGACCACACCCACAGTCCAGTTGCCAGATATGCACAAATAGAGAAAGAATTGCTGGCAGTGATGTTTGGTCTAGAGAGGTTCCATGTGTACACATATGGAAGGCCAGTGAATGTGCAATCAGACCATAAGCCACTGGAGATAATCGCCACAAAACCACTTCATCGGGCACCAAAGAGATTGCAGAGGATGCTGGTGAGGATGCAGACCTATGATGTGACAATAAGATACAGACCAGGGAAGGAGATGCAGCTTGCAGACACGCTGAGCAGAGCGTATATTCAGATTGGCAAGACTGACAAGACCATGAGAGAACTGGAGACTGTAAACCTGGCAAGGCACATCCCAATAGCACAGCCTCTGCTAAATGGCATAAGGGATGCAACAGAAACAGATGAGACTATACAGAAACTGCAAGAGGTGATCAAACGAGGCTGGCCAGAGAACAAGAAGGATGTTGACCCAGAGCTCATCTCCTATTTCCATGTGAGGGACGAGCTGAGTGTTGGAGATGGTCTCATATTTAGGGGAGAGAGAGTAATCATCCCTAAAGCCAGGAGACGCGACATGCTCACATGAGTACATGATTCCCACATTGGTGTGAATGGCTGTCTAAGATGGGCAAGAGAATGTCTGCACTGGCCCGGAATGAGTGCAGAAATCAAGGACTTTGTACAAAAATGTGAGACGTCAAGCTCAAGGGAAAGAGCAACCAAAAGAAACACTGCATTCCCATGAAATTCCAGAGAGACCATGGGCGAAGGTGGGTGCAGATTTGTTCCACTTGGATGGAAGGAACTATTTGATCACTGTGGACTATTTCTCAGGATATTGGGAAATAGACTATCTAGAGAAAACACTGGCAGTGAATGTCATCCATAAAATGAAAGGCCAGTTCGCAAGATATGGAATACCAGATCAGCTCATCACAGATAATGGGCCACAGTTCACAGCTGAGGAGTTCAAGAGTTTTACCAAGAAGTGGCAGTTTGAACATACGAGCGCATCACCCTATTATCCACAGA
>NW_027604630.1:0-2487 GCF_053455715.1 Rhinoraja longicauda
CTTCCAGAGCGGCCTCCCATGTGGTGTGTAGAAGTTGCATCTCTCAGAGGGCAGTGAATATCACCCCTCCTCATTTGCTCCTCCTCAACCCTCCACTTCCTCTCCTTCACCCCTCCTCCTCTCCCTCTCCACCACTCCCTCTCATCCTCTCCCTCTCCCTGCAGCTCCTCCTCACAACCCCCCATCTTCCTCTCCTCCATACCCCTCCTCTTCCTCTTCCTCTCCTTCACCTCTCCTCCTCCTCCTCACCCCTCTTCCTCATCCCTCTCCTTCCGCTCCTCCCCCTCGATTCCTCTTCTTCACCTCCTCACCCTTCCATTTTGCGCTCCTCCATTTCCCTCTCCTCTTCTCCCTCAACCCTCCATTTCTCTCTCCTCCTCTCCCTCACCCCTCCATTTCTCTCTCCTCCTCCTCCACTCCGGGCCTCCAAGGCCGCCTCTCCCCACAGCCGCCGCAGCTCCTTGTGGAGCCGCTGCCGGGCGGGGTCGGGGCCGCCGCTGCAGGCCCGGCGGAGAGGGAGGGGGATGAGGGGGAGAGGGTGGAGGAGGGTGATGAGGAGCCGCGGCAACAGCGGGTCTCGGGTTGCCGCCGCCATCAGCGCCATGGGGTCTTGCTTCCATAATACCGGTTGCCATCAAAGCTGAAGTGAACAGTAATCAGTCGGTATGTGTAGGAAGGAACTGCAGATGCTGGTTTAAACCGAAGATTGAGTCTGAAGAAGGGTCTCGACCCGAAACGTCACCCATTCCTTCTCTCCAGAGATGCTGCCTGTCCCGCTGAGTTACTCCAGTCTTTTGTGTCTATCTTCAGCAATCAGTCGTTGACAAGCTTTGAGTTTAAAGTCTGAAGATGTTAGAGGGGATGATTGAGGTGTAAGTGAGGAGAGAATCAGGCTGGCAGACGGCATCACAGATCCTCATTACACGATAATCAGAAAAAAAAGATAAGGTCTGAACAAGAGCTGGTTTAAAAGCATTAAATTCTCCAATTTACTTAGCTTCAGTAAGTTTTAGAGATATAGGTTTCAAATGTATTTTTTTTGTCACGTGTACCAATTTAGGTACAGTGATATGCGAATGACCATAAAGCCATACAAAAATAAAAGCAACAAGACACAGAATTACAAAAAAAGTATTTCTGTTCCGTTGACGGACGCAGTTAACGCGTTGAAATGAACGGATCGACAGCTCTGATTCCACTTGCTGTTTATTTCTCTCTTCCCACATTTACATTCCCCCTGGTTTTATTTCCGCGCTCACTGGGGTTTTACAACGAGGAATTTGGGGATTAAATGGGAGCCGTTCAGCGCCGACCTGTTGTCCACCGGGTTTCGGCCCCACAGCCCCTGAGCCCCGCTCCTGACGCCGGTCCCGGGACCCGACCCTTTTACACACCCGGAGCGGAACCGGAGCAGATTCTCAGCCAGTTGTTTTCATCCCAATAAGTCTCGAAGAAAGGATAAAGTTTTCCCGTGAATTTATTCCCAGTGAAGGTGTGGATTTGGGACTTGGTGTCCGCGTCGTAAAATGAAACTGTCCCGGACTCGTAACTGAGATAAACTCCCACCCTCCCGGGGATGGGACGGGCGGGGAGACGGGATGGAGGGGAGGTGAATGCATCAAACCTGTCACCCCCCCCGCCTGATGCTCCAGACTCCAGTCTCCGGGGTCAGTGTGACCGGTCTCTTCCTCTCCACAGACTCTGCGGCGACTCCCAGACTCCAGCCCCGACTCCCCGCCACCTCCACCTCCCAGTAATGTCTCCCCGATGTGAATCCCTCCGATCCCAGTACACACGCACTGACTGTAAACCTCTTCCCAGTGTCAGAGAGGCTCCTCCGGGTCTCGGTCCATCACACCCTCTACCGATCCAGATACCTCGAGCCGCGGACCCGCTGTTTCCACATCCAGGGTGACGGAGACTGGGGGGAGAAGCAGAGAATCAGAGAGTCCCCGGGGGTCGGGGGGAGACTCGGGCAGCGCGGCCCCGGGACCGGGGGAGAACATGTCTCCCGGAGTGTTTATCCGGGATGGAGAGGGAATTTTGTGAGGTTTCGGGAGGGGGAGGGAGAGGGCGGGGCGGACGAGTGCAGAGAGTGAATCTTATAACCCATCAATCCTCTTCGCCCAATAGGATTCCCTGCTGCCTTTTCTTTCTCACGTTACCTTTAATTCCCATTTATCCGCCCACCACCCACTTTCACAGGGATAACTTGAAGACGCCGATTGACCATAGAACCAGTGTGTATTGTGGACGTGGAAGGAATCCGACGAGGTCACCGGGAGAAGGCGTGAACCACACGGGCAGCGCCCGAGGTCAGGATGGAACCCGCTCACCAGAATTAGGAGACAGCAGCACTACTTGTGTCACTGCGCTGCCCTGTTGCTTCTGCTTTGTTGCTGCTCCATTTGCTCTGATTTATTTTTTTAGGTGAGATTTCGAAGGAAGATTTCTCCTGTTCCTGGGAAAGGCAGCCAGCATCATCAG
>NW_027604631.1:0-2481 GCF_053455715.1 Rhinoraja longicauda
ACACTTTAGTGCGAGGTGATCTGTTGATCTCATTCCTCAACCTGTGGACAAATGTCGCCCAGTCCACCTTCAAACTGGGCACCAGAAGCCATGAGAGGGTCCCTGGAATTTGGGATTGCCTTAGTGAGTGAAACGGATTGAATGAAATCAGACAAACAACATGAGGCGGAGAGTTGGACCTGATGGAGTTTGAAACAATATTCCCTTTGCTGGAACAATGCCGCTCCCAATTTCCATCCCTCAGTATCGCCACAATTCACAGTCTTCTGAGTTTCTCAATCAATTCCCTGAATAAATCACGACCTGTCTCAGCAGGGATTTCACTTGGTTGATGTCATTTGTTTGCGAATAATTTAAAAAGCTCATTTTTTTTACCTCTGATGAAACTTCACTGTCCCGGTGGAAACGGAAAATGGTATAAAATCTCCGGGAATGTTCTGCCCTGGCATTTCATTCCGAGAGATTACCGGTAGCTCACGGGGACACGTCGCTGGGCAGAGAAAATGCACCGTCAAAAACTTGAGGAATATTTCGCCGTGGAGAAAATCTTGTACGTGATCATTGCTGCCGTTGGAGTCCCTGGTAAGTGAGCAGAACGATTCAAGTTTTATAACTCCGTCTGTTAACCGGTGTTGACATGATTCTGATCGTGTTACAATATTCCTAACTGATGATTGTTGTACAAGAATATGTGAAGTATATCAATCCTCTAAATGAAATATCTTTGAATTAACGCTGTGATTTTTCTCATTTTCAGACAGCCGAAACTAACCCTCTCTTTCTCCCACTGCCGGGACCCACTAGAATGTTGTTCTTGCCTTCAGTGGGACCTTGCCCAGAGTTGTCCCAGTGCTCGGGACAGGCAGCTCTCCGGGACGGTGTGACTGGGAAGGGGTTTACATTGTGAAGTTCACTGTGTCTGAGTTATTGATCAGAGTGAACACCCGCTCCTGTGGACACGTCTCACTGTGGAGTCTGTCACAGTCGGATTCCACCGCCTGTTGGTCAATAATTGGATCGATCTCCTGAACCGGTGGCCGCGGATCTACCGGCGTGTGTTGTTACCGAACTGAGGAATGAACCCATTAACGGAGCCACTCTGCTGCCGGATCCTAAGTTGTCCCTGCCTTCCCTCTGGAACCCTCCTCGTCCCCATCAGATGCCCAGTTCCCAGAGCCCCGGTTAAACGCGGCCGGTCACGGTTAAGTCTGTGAAACCGGCCCCATCAGAGACTGTGAACAGGGTTAACTGTAGACAGGACCATTCCGCCTATTGTAGCGGGCGGCTGCTCGTTCCCTCCCCTCCCTTTACCCCGCCCGTCGCCTTATCTCCTCTCCCCTGAAGCAGGCAGGTCGGGCACAGTCGGAGCCGGGTCTGACATTGTTAAACCTGCAGCCGCGCACCGACTGCAACACTCCTGATCTCCAGCTGAAAGTGGAGCCGGTGTTCAGCCCCGGAGACCGTGTTCAGTAATGCCCAGTGTCCGCTCCCCTTCTCTTTCCGCAGTGAATTTAGTGGCGATTGTGATCCTGTCCCGGGGAAAGTGCGGCCTCTCCACCTGCACCACTCGCTACCTGGTGGCCATGGCAGCGGCCGATCTACTCACCCTGATCATCGAGGTCATTTTGGGTCAGATCCGATCCCATTACTTTGATTGGAGTTTCCTGTCCATCACCCCTGTGTGCAGTGTTATCGATGTACTGAGGTATTCAGCTACAGACTGTTCTGTCTGGTTCACCGTCACTTTCACCTTTGATCGCTTTGTCGCCATTTGTTGCCAGAAGCTGAAAACTAAATATTGCACCGGGAAAACTGCGGCTGCGGTTCTCGCAACAGCCGGCGTTCTGCTGTGTCTGAAAAACGTTCCCCGCTACTTCACACGGGAACCCCTGACAACCATCGACAATGTCCCGTGGTTCTGTGTCATGGTGGACAGTTATTTCACTGACCCCGGGTGGGTGGCATTTGACTGGATCGACACGGTTTTAACTCCGTTCCTCCCTTTCGCTGTGATCCTGCTGCTCAACGCTCTGACAGTCCGGCACATTTTAGTGGCCAGTCGGGTCCGTCAGGGGCTGAGGGGTGAGAGCAAGGGGGAGAAGCGCAGTGACCCGGAGATGGAGAGCAGGAGGAGGTCTGTGGTTTTACTCTTCACCATCTCCGGCAGCTTCATCCTCCTGTGGCTGACGCTGGTTGTAGAATTCGTCTATTATCAGATCACAGGGAATGGGAATGATATGAATGATTCTCAATGGATCTTTAGCAACGTCGGGTATTTGCTGAGGAATCTCAGCTGCTGCACCAACACATTTATTTACGCGGCGACCCAGTCCAAGTTCAGGGAGCAGGTGAAGAGCGCGGTGAAATATCCGCTCACCTCAGCGCTGCGGCTCATTAATAAACCCCCGCCCTGAGCGCATCCCAGAGGGCGGCCGCAGTCTCTCCGCTCCGGGCTCCGGCTCCTCACATTCACCGCCGCAT
>NW_027604632.1:0-2468 GCF_053455715.1 Rhinoraja longicauda
ATATTGATTTCTCAAACTTCAGGTGGCCCCGGCATTCCCCCTCTCTCTCTCTCTCTATATCCCTCCCCAGCCCAAGTCGCAATAATTTCTCGCTTTCACCCACAAACAGCCAACAATGGGGCCTGTTTCCTTTATCGTCGTTACATTTTTATATATCTTTCACTTATTGTTCTTTATCTCTCCACATCACCGTCTATTTCTCTCGTTTCCCTTATCCCGGCCTAACCAGTCTGAAGAAGGATCTCGACCCGAAACGTCGCCCATTCCTTCTCTCCAGAGATGCTGCCGCCTGTCCCGCTGAGTTGCTCCAGAGTTTTGTGTCTATTTGATGATAATACAGCAGTTGTGCAGAGCGTTGCGGGGGGGCCCGGGTGTGATGGCGCGGGGGGGGCCCGGGGGTGATGGCGGCGGGGGGGGGGGGGGGGCGGGGGTGATGGCGGCGGGGGGGGGGCCCGGGGGTGATGGCGGCGGGGGGGGGGGGGGGGGGGGCCGGGGGTGATGGCGGCGGTCGCCCTGGCAACGCGTGACTCGGTCGCCCGGCAACGGCGCGGGCTTCCGTGCCCCGGTCGCCCGGCAACGGCGCGGGCTTCCGTGCCCCGCCCCCCTCGCTTCCGTTTGCGGGAGAGGGGAGTCGAGGGGAGCGGCGGCGGCTTCCTCTTCCCGAGGCGCGAGGACATCTGACGTCTCCTGCACGGCGACCAGGGTGGTTTATGCGATGGACAAAAGTACAGCTTGTGAGGTGGTCTGCTGTTTCTGCAGCTTACAATGGACTCCCCTCCTCTCCCACTCTCCCCCACTACCCCCCACTCTCCCCCACTCTACCCCACTCTCCCCCACTACCCCACTCTCCCCACTCTACCCCACTCTCCCCCACTACCCCACTACCCCACTCTCCCCCACTACCCCCCACTCTCCCCCACTCTACCCCACTCTCCGCCACTACCCCACTCTCCCCCACTCTCCCCCACTACCCCCCACTCTCCCCACTCTACCCCACTCTCCGCCACTACCCCACTCTCCCCCACTCTCCCCCACTACCCCACTCTCCCCCACTCTCCCCCACTACCCCACTACCCCCCACTCTCCCCCACTCTACCCCACTCTCCGCCACTACCCCACTCTCCCCCACTCTCCCCCACTACCCCACTCTCCCCCACTACCCCACTACCCCACTCTCCCCCACTCCCCCACTCTCCCCCACTACCCCCCACTCTCCCCCACTCTACCCCACTCTCCGCCACTACCCCACTCTCCCCCACTACCCCACTCTCCCCCACTACCCCACTCTCCCCCACTACCCCACTCTCCCCCACTCCCCCACTCTCCCCCACTACCCCACTACCCCACTCTCCCCCACTACCCCACTACCCCACTACCCCACTCCCCCACTACCCCACTCTCCCCCACTACCCCACTACCCCACTCTCCCCCACTACCCCACTCTCCCCCACTACCCCACTCTCCCCCACTACCCCACTACCCCACTCTCCCCCACTCCCCCACTCTCCCCCACTACCCCCCACTCTCCCCCACTCTACCCCACTCTCCGCCACTACCCCACTCTCCCCCACTACCCCACTCTCCCCCACTACCCCACTCTCCCCCACTACCCCACTCTCCCCCACTACCCCACTCTCCCCCACTACCCCACTCTCCGCCACTACCCCACTCTCCCCCACTACCCCACTCTCCCCCACTACCCCACTCTCCCCCACTCCCCCACTCTCCCCCACTACCCCACTACCCCACTCTCCCCCACTACCCCACTACCCCACTCCCCCACTACCCCACTCTCCCCCACTCCCCCATTCTCCCCCACTCTACCCCACTCTACCCCACTCTCCACCACTACCCCACTCTCCCCCACTCTCCCCCACTCTACCCCACTCTCCACCACTACCCCACTCTCCCCCACTCCCCCACTCTCCCCCACTACCCCACTCCCCCACTCCCCCACTACCCCACTCTCCCCCACTCTACCCCACTCTCCACCACTACCCCACTCTACCCCACTCTCCCCCACTCTACCCCACTCTCCACCACTACCCCACTCTACCCCACTCTCCCCCACTACCCCACTCTCCCCCACTACCCCACTCTCCCCCACTACCCCACTCTCCCCCACTACCCCACTACCCCACTCTCCCCCACTACCCCACTCTCCCCCACTCTCCCCCTCTACCCCTCTCTCCCCCACTACCCCACTCTCCCCCACTACCCCACTCTCCCCCACTCCCCCATTCTCCCCCACTCTACCCCACTCTCCCCCACTCTACCCCACTCTCCGCCACTACCCCACTCCCCCACTACCCCACTCTCCCCCACTCCCCCATTCTCCCCCACTCTACCCCACTCAACACCACTACCCCACTCTACCCCACTCTCCCCCACCCTACCCCACTCTACCCCACTCTCCACCACTACCCCACTCTACCCCACTCTCTCTCTCTCTCTCTCTCTCTCTCTCT
>NW_027604633.1:0-2466 GCF_053455715.1 Rhinoraja longicauda
TTCTATTCTGAGAACTTATGAACTTGACTCGAAGGTCTGAGCTCCAGGGAGAGGTTGAGCAGGCGGGGGCTCGAGTCTCTGGAGCACAGTTGGATGAGGGGTGATGTTATAGACGTGTATAAAATCATCACAGGAATAGATCGGATATTTTATAGAGTATTTTCCCCAGAGTAGGGGAATCGAGGACCTGTGGGGGGGCTGTGGGGGAGAGGAGGGGCGGTGGGGGAGAGGGGGGGGGGCGGTGGGGGCGAGGGGGGGCGGTGGTGGAGAGGGGGGGCGGTGGGGGAGAGGGGGGGCTGTGGTGGTGAGGGGGGGTGGTGGTGGAGAGGGGTGGGCTGTGGTGAGGGGGGGGCGGTGGTGGAGAGTGGGGGTGGTGAGGGGGAGGGGAGGCTGTGGTGAGGGGGGAGTGGGGGCGGTGGGGCAGTGTGGGGGGGGGGGGGGTGGGTGGGGGCAGTGACCCCCCGGTGACTCACCTTGCATCCGCAGTAGCCGGGTCTTGGTGAAGGACATGGGCAGGTTGAGCGGCACAAAGTGCTCGTGCTGGCACACCGTCTGTAGGAAGTCCAGCCGGTACTCGGCAAGCACCTGTGGGGAGAGAGGGGGGGAACGTGAATGGGGGGGAGAGAGGGGGAGAGAGAGAGGGGAGAGAGAGAGGGGGAGAGAGAGAGGGGAGAGAGAGAGGGGAGAGAGAGAGGGGAGAGAGAGAGAGGGAGAGAGAGAGAGAGGGAGAGAGAGGGAGAGGGAGAGAGAGGGAGAGAGTGAGAGCGGGGGGAGAGTGAATGGGGGGAGAGAGAGAGTGGGAAGAGACTGAGGTACAACAAGAGAGGGAGATGGCGAGGGAGGAGAGGTGGGGGACGGATGGACAGAGAAGGGGTGGAGCGGGTAGAGGGGCGGCGTGGGGGGAGAGGGAGGAGCGGTGAGGGGTGTGAGTGTGGGTGGGGACGAGGGGTGTGGGTGGGGGCGAGGGTGGGGGCGAGGGTGGGGGGTCTGTGGGTGGGGGCGAGGTTGTGGGGTGTGGGTGGGGGTGAAGGGTGTTCAGTGTGGGTGGGGGCGAGGATGGGGGTTCTGTGGGTGGGGGTAGGGGTGCAAGTGTGGGTGGGGGCGAGGGCGATGGTCTGTGGGTGGGGGTGAGGGTGGGGGGGTCTGTGGGTGTGGGTGGGGGCGAGGGGTGTGGGTGGGGGCGAGGGGTGTGGGTGGGGGCGAGGGGTGTGGGTGGGGGCGAGGGTCTGTGGGTGGGGGTGGGGGCGAGGGGTGTGGGTGGGGGCGAGGGGTGTGGGTGGGGGCGAGGGTCTGTGGGTGGGGGTGGGGGCGAGGGGTGTGGGTGGGGGCGAGGGGTGTGGGTGGGGGCGAGGGTCTGTGGGTGGGGGTGGGGGCGTGGGTGGGGGTGTGGGTGGGGGCGAGGGGTGTGGGTGGGGGTGTGGGTGGGGGCGAGGGGTGTGGGTGGGGGCGAGGGTCTGTGGGTGGGGGTGGGGGCGAGGGGTGTGGGTGGGGGTGTGGGTGGGGGCGAGGGGTGTGGGTGGGGGCGAGGGGTGTGGGCGAGGGGTGTGGGTGGGGGCGAGGGTCTGTGGGTGGGGGTGGGGGCGAGGGGTGTGGGTGGGGGCGAGGGTCTGTGGGTGGGGGTGAGGGGTGTGGGTGGGGGCGAGAGGTGGGGGTGAGGGGTGTGGGTGGGGGCGAGGGTCTGTGGGTGTGGGTGGGGGCGAGGGTCTGTGGGTGGGGGTGAGGGGTGTGGGTGGGGGCGAGGGGTGTGGGTGGGGGCGAGGGTCTGTGGGTGGGGGTGAGGGGTGTGGGTGGGGGCGAGAGGTGGGGGTGAGGGGTGTGGGTGGGGGCGAGGGTCTGTGGGTGGGGGTGAGGGGTGTGGGTGGGGGCGAGGGGTGTGGGTGGGGGCGAGGGTCTGTGGGTGGGGGTGAGGGGTGTGGGTGGGGGGTGTGGGTGGGGGCGAGGGTCTGTGGGTGTGGGTGGGGGCGAGGGTCTGTGGGTGGGGGTGAGGGGTGTGGGTGGGGGCGAGAGGTGGGGGCGAGGGGTGTGGGTGGGGGCGAGAGGTGGGGGCGAGGGGTGTGGGTGGGGGCGAGGGGTGTGGGTGAGGGGTGTGGGTGGGGGTGTGGGTGGGGGCGAGGGTGTGGGTGAGGGGTGTGGGTGGGGGCGAGGGTCTGTGGGTGTGGGTGGGGGCGAGGGGTGTGGGTGGGGGCGAGGGGTGTGGGTGGGGGCGAGGGTCTGTGGGTGGGGGTGGGGGCGAGGGGTGTGGGTGGGGGCGAGGGGTGTGGGTGGGGGCGAGGGGTGTGGGTGGGGGCGAGGGGTGTGGGTGGGGGCGAGGGTGGGGGTGAGGGTCTGACCTTGGTGTCCTTGGTGCAGAAGCAGCTGAGGTAATCATTGATCAGGTTGAAGATAAACCCCCTGTCCATCAGCGTTAGGCACCGCTGTGAATGGGGCAACGTGTGAGTTATTGACTCCATCATCCCCACCCACACC
>NW_027604634.1:0-2459 GCF_053455715.1 Rhinoraja longicauda
AAGGAGTGCCGTCACTTGCGGGGCTGCTCCTCCCTCTCTCTTTTCCTCTCTCTTTTCCTCTCTCCCTCTCCCCCTCCCACCTCCACCCCTCTCCCACCTCCCCCTCCTCCCTCCTCCCTCCCCTCTCCCACCTCCCCCTCTCCCACCCCCCCTCCCACCCCCCCCTCTCCCACCTCCCCTCTCCACCTCCCCCTCTCCCACCTCCCCCTCTCCACCTCCCCTCTCCCACCTCCCCCTCTCCCACCTCCCCCTCTCCCACTCCCTCTCTCCCCTCTCCCACCTCCCTCTCCACCTCCCCCTCTCCCTCTCCACCTCCCCTCTCTCCCCCTCTCCACCTCCCCCTCTCCCACCTCCCCCTCTCCCACCTCCCCCTCTCCCACCTCCCCCTCTCCACCTCCCCCTCCACCTCCCCCTCTCCCACCTCCCCTCTCCCACCTCCCCCTCTCCACCTCCCCCTCTCCCACCTCCCCCTCTCCCCACCTCCCCCCTCCCACCCTCCCCCCCCCTTCCCCACCTCCCCTCCCACCTCCCCTCTCCCACCTCCTCTCCCACCTCCCCCTCTCCCCTCTCCACCTCCCCTCTCCCACCTCCCCCTCTCCCACCTCCCCCTCCCCACCTCCCCTCTCCCACCTCCCCTCTCCCACCTCCCCCTCTCCCACCTCCCCTCTCCCTCCCCCTCCTCCCACCTCCCCCTCTCCCACCTCCCCTCTCCCACCTCCCCTCTCCCACCTCCCCTCTCCCACCTCCCCTCTCCACCTCCCCCTCTCCCACCTCCCCCTCTCCCACCTCCCCCTCTTCCTCACCTCCCCCTCTCCCCCCTCCCCTCTCCCTCCTCCCCTCTCTCCCTCCCCTCTCCCCTCCCCCTCTCCCACCCCCCCTCTCCACCACCCCCCCTCCTCCACCTCCTCCCCCTCTCCCACCTCCCCCTCTCCCCACCTCCCCTCTCCCCTCCCCCTCTTCCACCTCCCCCTCTCCCACTCCCCCTCTCCCAGCCTCCCCCTCTCGCACCTCTCCCCCTCTCGCACCTCCCACTCGCCCACCTGCCCTCGCCCACCCCCTCTCTCCCCCTCTCCCCCAGCGCCAGCGAGATCTGCGCCGCTGCTGCACTCCCTTATTTCGCTGCGTTAGAGGGAGACGGGGCCGGGGAAGAGAGTGGAGCAGCGGCGCAGATCTCGCTGCTCTGGGAGAGAGAGGGAGGGAGCAGCCCCTCGCAAAATGGCGGCGGCTCCTTCACCGGACCCTCTGAACACCCTCCCCCTTCCCGCGCTCCCGGTCTAACCCACTGCTCCCTCTACCCCAACTTCCCCCCCCCCTCTCTCTCCCCCCAGGGAGAGCGGCGGCGGCGAGGAGGGACATTTCCTTGGGTTTGTTGTCTGCAAGGGGCCTTGTCCCTTGTCTTGTCCCCTCACCTTGTCCCTTGTCTTGTCCTTCGCCTTGTCCCTGGCTTTGGGTCGGTGGCATAGCTACATAGAGAAACATAGAAAATAGGTGCAGGAGGAGGTCATTCGGCCCTTCGAGCCAGTACCACCATTCATTGTGATCATGGCTGAACGTCCACAATCAATAACCCGTGCCTGCCTTCTCCCCATATCCCTTGATTCCACTAGCCCCAAGAGCTCTATCTAACTCTCTCTTAAATCCATCCAGTGATTTGGCCTCCACTGCCCTCTGTGGCAGAATTCCACAAATTCACAGCTCTCTGGGTGAAAAGGTTCCTCCTCACCTCAGTTTTAAATGGCCTCCCCTTTATTCTAAGACTGTTTGTCCCTGGCTCGGGACTCGCCCAACATTGGGAACATTTTTCTGCATCTAGCTTTTCCAGTCTTTTATAATGTTATATGTTTCTATAAGATCTCATCTCATCCTTCTAAACTCCAGTGAATACAAGCCTAGTCTTTTCAATCTTTCCTCATATGACAGCCCGCCATCCCAGGGATCAATCTCGTGAACCTACGCTGCACTGCCTCAATTACAAGGATGTCCTTCCTCAAATTAGGAGACCAAAACTGTACATAATACTCCAGATGTGGTCTTACCAGGGCCTTATACAACTGCAGAAGAACTTCTTTACTCCTATACTGAAATCCTCTCGTTATGAAGGCCAACATGCCATTAGCTTTTTTCACTGCCTGCTGTTCCTGCACGCCAACTTTCAGTGACTGGTGTACAAAGACACCCAGGGCTTGCTGCACTTCCCGCTTACCTAACCTAACACCATTGAGATAATAATCTGCCTCCTTGTTTTTGACGCCAAAGTGGATAACCTCACATTTATCTATATTATACTGCATCTGCCGCGCATCTGCCCACTCACTCAACCTGTCCACTCACTCAACCTGTCCAGGTCACCCTGCAACCTCCTAACATCCTCTTCACAATTCACACTGACATCCAGCTTTGTGTCATCCGCAAACTTGCTAGTGTTACTTCTAATTCCCTGTTCCAAATCATTAATATAT
>NW_027604635.1:0-2459 GCF_053455715.1 Rhinoraja longicauda
AGTCATGCAGCACGGAAATATCCAGCCCAACTCGCCCGCTCCAATGCAATTTACCCCTTCTATCCCAGTCCCACCTGCCAGCGTTTGCCCCATATCCCTCTCAACCCGTCCCATCCACGTACATGTCCAAATGTTTCTTAAACGGTGCACTAGTACATGCCTTCTGACAGCCCGTTCTATACACCCACGACCCTGTGTGTACCAGGACATTCTGGGGTTTTTTATGTGCGAGACTTGTAGCCTATGTCTGTCTTTCCTCATATAGGCACAGACACAATGTAAACCAGCTCGGAGTTCAGAGGCGGTTCCATCTAACAAGTCGGTTCATTAAAGGCCTTATCGACGCACAAAGGGAAACACTCTGAGGAGACCCACCTCGCTCTCCTCTCCTGTCCTCTCTCCCCCTCTCCCCCTCTCCCCCTCTCCTCCCTCTCTCCCCCTACCGCCTCTCTCTCTCAAACACCTCTCTCTCTCCCCCCTCTCCAATTCTATTATCAGTTATGACCTTATGACAAACGGGGGAAGGATTGCGGAGTGGAGGAGTGTGTGGGAAAGAGAAGGGGAAGTAGTGTGTGAATGAGAGGAGTGGGGAGAGAGAGTGCGGTGGAGCGTGGGGGAGAGATATGGGGGAGTGTGGGGAATGTGAGAGGATGAGTGTGGGCAGAGAGGGGGGATGTGTGTGGGAGAGAGACGAGGAGGCATGTGGGGAGAGAGGGGAGGAGGTGGGGGAAAGAATGGGAGGAGTGCTGAGTGTGTGGGGAGAAAGCAGGAGTGTGGGGATGGAGAGTGGGAGGAGAGTGGGGAGAGAGGGAGTGCGGAGAGAGAGGGGGATGTGTATGGAGAGATAGATTGGAGGAGTGTGGCAAGACAGAGGGGAGTGTGGGGAGAGAGTGGGGTGGAATGTGGAGAGAGGGGACGAGGTGGGAAAGCAGGAATCAGAAATGTGAGGAAAGAGAGGAGGACAGAGAATGGGAGGAGGGAGAGGAGAGAGAGAGAGAGAGAGTGAGATGTGTTGGGAGAGACGCATAATGCGTTATTCTTTCAATCGTGTCCCGCAGAAAGTTATTGACTCATTAACCGCTGCCTATTAAAGTGAAAAATAACAAATATATACGTCTGCACCCGCCAACGTGGATAGAAGAACAAGATGCAGTGAGAGCTCATTACAGATGAGATTAATTACTGAGAATGTTACTGCTTATCCAAACCTACCTCTGACCACACTGATAACTTCACTGCTATCCGGACCCATCACTGGCCACACTGATAATATGACTGCTTATCCAGACCCAATCACTGACCACACTGATAATGTCACTGCTTATCCAGACCGATCACTGACCACACTGATATTATCACTGCTTATCCGGACCTTTGACAAAGTCTCCCTTGGTAGACCGATCCAGGAGGTGAAGGCACACGGGGTTAACAGTGACTTGATCGCATGAATTCAGAACTGTCTGAATGATAGAAGACAGAGGGTTGTGGTGGAAGGGCAATATTCAGGCTGGAGGTCTGTGACCAGTAGTAATACACAGGGATCTGTGCTGGGACCTCTGCTGTTTGTGATACACATAAATGACTTGGGCATGAATATACACGGGTTGCTTTGTAAGTTTGCGGATGACACCAAGATTTCTGGGGTTGTGGAATGTGAGGGAGGCTGACTCAGTATTCAGTGGCGTATAGATCAAGTAGAGAGATGGGAGGGGTGGGGGAACTCACAGATGCAGATTATTCTGAGCACATTAGAGATGTTGCAATTTGGGAGGTCAAATGTGTGTTCAAACGATATAATTAATGGCATGACCCTTAACGTCAGTGATGTATAAAAGTATCTTGCGATCCAGGTTCACAGCTCCCTGAATGTGATAACGGCAGTGGACAGTTGTAAAGGGGCATATGGTACAGTTTTGTTCATTGGTCAAGGCGTGGTGGTCTGTCTCAGGGATTGGTGCTGCGCTCATTGTTGTTTGTCATCTGTGTCAATGAGTTGCCTGGGAATGTAACGGACTAATGTAAAAGTTTGCAGTTGACACTAAAGTAGGCGGTATCACAGGCATTGAAAATGGTTGGCAAGGATTAAAGCAGGAACTTTTTCAAATTGGAAAGTGGGCCGAGAAATTTCAAATAGTGTTTCTTGCAGATGTGTGAGATTTTAAATTAGGGAAGACAAACCAGGGCGATCTTCACCATGAATGGTAGTTAGGTGGGTAGTGTTGTAGAGCAGAGGGATCTCAGAATAAAAGTACATTGTTGCAAGAAAAGGGATGTAACAGGGGGATAGGGTGGTAGAGAAGGTTTTTTTGCCCACTGTCTTCATCAGCCAGTGAATAAAATGTAGAAGTTGGAAAGTTATGTTCAGGTGGACGAGACGTTGGTGAGGATGCACTTGGAGTAACGTGTATAATCTGCCGTCACCATGTTTAGGAAATATGCCAGTAATTTGCAAAGAGTGC
>NW_027604636.1:0-2453 GCF_053455715.1 Rhinoraja longicauda
ACCTCCAGCCCCCCAACACGCCTGACCTCCTGACTCCCCACACAAATGACCACCAGCCTCCGACTCACATGACCCCCAGCCCCCCAACAAGCCTGACCCCCATCCCCCATAAACCTGAGCCTCCAGCCCCGCCATACACCTGACACCCAACCCCCCCAAACACCTGAACCCAGCCCGCCACCCACCTGATCGCCAGCCCTCCAGGCAGACCCCCAAACAAATGACCCCAGACCCCCACACACCTGACACCCAGACCCACCGCACGTCACATTTCGAACCCCCAGCACCCCCACACACCTGACCCCTTGCCCCCCTCACACCTGGCCCCATGCCCCTCACACACTTGACCCCCAGTCCTCCCACGCACCTGACCCCCAGCCCTTCCACACACCAGAACCTCAGCACCGCGCACATCTGACCACCCGACCCCGACACAGTTGACGCCCAAACCCCCACACACCTGATCCCCAGCGATCCACACACCTGACCACGGCCCCACACACACCACCCCCCCGCCACACGTTACCCCCTGATGCCCCACACATCTGGGCCCCAGCACCCCACACACCTGGCCCCTTGACCCCAGCCCCCGCACACACTTCTCCACCTGCCCCCCACACACCTGACCCCCAGCCCTCCAACGCACCTGAACCCCAGGCCCGCGCACACCTGACTACCCGACCCCCACGTACCTGACCACCCGACCCCCACACACCTGACCCCTTGTCCTCCAGCCTCCACACGCACCTGACATTCAGCCACCCAGATATATGACCTCCTGCCCCGCCGCTCACCTGACTCCTAGTCCCCCCACACACATGACCCACTGAGCCCCAGCCCTCTTACACACCTGACCCCTTGCCCCAAGCCCCCCCATACACCTGACACCCATCCCCCACACACCGCTCCCCCAGCCCCCCTACAATCCTGACCTCCAGGCACCTCCCCACAACCCTGACCCTGAGTCCCCAACACACACCTGACAGCCAGCCCCCCCACACACCTGACCCCCAGCCCGCCACACACCTGAAACCGAACCCCCCACCCACCTGACCCCCAGCCTTCCCACACACCTGAACCCCTGATCCCCAGCCTCCCCCCCACACACCTGACCACCCTGTCACCCAGTCTCCCAGACACCTGTTCCCCAGCCCGTCACACAACTGACTCCTTGCCCCCAGCCCCGCCACAAACCTGACCCCCAGCCCTCCCACACGCCTGACCCCCAGCCTGCCACACACCTGAACCCCAGCCCCTCACACACCTGAACCCCAGACCCACAAACACCTGAAACCCACCCCACACACATCTGCCACCCAGCCCCTCACACACCTGACCCCCAGCGCCCCCCAAACATATGACCTCCGGACACCCACGCAGCTGACGACCAGCCCCACACACGCCTGACCCACTGACTCACCACACACACTGACCCACTGACTCACCACACACCACACTATTAACCCCAGATACCTGACCCCCTGATCCCAGACACCCACACACCTGACCCCTTGCCCCCACACACCTGACCCCTCGCCCCAGACACCTGACTCCCCAGCCCCACAGCAGATCTGACATCCAGCTCCACCACACACCTGCCCCCTGACACCCAGCCTCATGACAGTCCTGAAACCCAGCACCCCACAGACCTGACCCCCAACCCCCCCCCCCCACACACACCTGACCATCAGCCCCCCAACACACCTGGCCCTCAGCCCCTTCCCCACACACGTGACGCCCAGCCCAACCACAAAACGAACCACCAGCCCCACCAAACACCTGACTCCCAGCCACCCTATACACACTTCACCCCCAGACCCCACACACCTGAACTGCATCCTCAAAACACCTGACCGACAGCCCACCCACACACCTGACCTCCAAAACCCCCAAACACCTGAACGCAAGCCCCCCACACACCTGCTCCCAGCCTCCAACATACATGACCCCCAGTCCTGCCACACACCTGATACCCAACCCTCCCCCACACACCTGACCACGGCACTCCCACATACACGACCCGCACCCGCCCCCCCCACACACCTGACACCTTGACGCCCCACACACCGAGGACAAAGCACCTCACACACATGAACAACTGAGCCCTGCGCCCCCACACACCTGACCAACAACCTCGTACACATCTGACCACACCCCACCACACACCTGACCCCCAACCCCCCCCCCCACACACCTGATCTTCACCTGACCCCTAGCCCTCCCACGCACCGGTACCCCAGCCCCGCGCACACCTGATCATCCGACCGCCACACAGCTGACGCCCAACCGCTTACACACCTGAACCCCAGCCTGCCACGCACGTGACCACTGCCCTCCCCCACACACGACCCCAACCCCCCACCAAATGTGAACCCCTGACGACCCACACACTTCGGCCCCAGCAACCTACACATGTGACCCATTGACCCACAGCCCCCGCACACACCTGATCA
>NW_027604637.1:0-2439 GCF_053455715.1 Rhinoraja longicauda
AACACAAACATACAAACACAGAAACACACACACACAGAAACACACACACATACACACGCACAGAAACAAACACACACACACACACAGGAGCACACACGGAAACACATATACGCACACAGAAACACCCAAACAGACACACACACACACACGGAAACACACACAAACACATACTTACACACATAAACAAACAAACGCACACACACAGAAACACCCACACAGAAACATACACATAGAAATACACACACAGAACCACAGAAACACACATACATTCAGAGAAACACACACACACACAATGCACAGAAACACACACACACAGAGAAACATACACTAAACACACTCACACACAAAAACACCCACATACAGAAACACAAACACACATACACATGCAGAGATACAAACACACACACAAAAACACACAGAAACACACACACATAGGAACACAGGAACACACTCACACAGAAACACACACACACCCACACAGAAACACACACACACAGAAACACACACACATAGAAATACACACACAGAACCAGACACATAGAAACACACATACATACACAGAAACACGTACACATGCACAGAAACACACACACACATAAACTCTCACTAAAGACAAACACACACAAACACACACACACAAACACATTCACACACACAGAAACACACACACACAAACACACACACACAAACGCATTCACACACACAGAAACACACACACACAAGCACATTCACACACAGAAACACCCACACTCAGACGTACAAGCACACAAACACGCATACAAACAAAAACACAGAAACACACAGAAACACAAACACATGCACAGAAACACACAAACAAACAGAAACACACAGAAACACACACACACACACACACACACACACACTCACAGACACACACACAGAACCACACACATACAGAAATACACATGCACACACACACACACACACACATGCACACACAGAAACACAAACACATACACAGGCACAGAAACATACACAGAACCACACACACAGAGAAACACACACACGGATAAACACATACACACACACACAGAACTACACACAGATATATATACATACACACACAGAGAAACACCCACACACAGAACAACGCATACACACACACACAGAAACACACACACAGAAACACACACACACACACACACAGATGTACAAGCACACACACACAGAAACACAAACACAGAAACATTCAGAAACACACACGCACTCAGAAACACACACACACAGAAACACACACACACACACACACACACACACACACACACACACAGAAACACACACAGAGAAAGGTTTTGAGACACTCCCCAAACAAGTTATCAAACTGGTTCTACAGGTACGTAAACTATGCTCACCTCTCTCTCACCCACCCTCTCTCTCCCCTCCCTCTCTCTCCCCCTCCCTCTCTCCCTCCATTCTCTCACTCCCCCCTCTTTCTCTCCCCGTCTTTCTCTCCCCCTCTCTCTCTCGCCTCTCTTACTCTCTCTCCCCTCTTTCTCTCCCACTTTTTCTCTCCCCTCTCACTCGCTCCTCTTTCTCTCCCCCTCTTTCTCTCCCCCCCTCTCTCTCGCCGCTCTTACTCTCTCTCCCCTCTTTCTCTCCCCTCTCACTCGCTCCTCTTTCTCTCCCCCTCTTTCCGTCCCCCTCTTTCTCTCCCCCTCTCTCTCGCCTCTCTTACTCTCTCCCCCTCTTTCGCCACCATCTCTATCCCCGCACTCACTATTTTTGTGCAGGACAGTTGTTGAGCAATGACTCTCTCTCTCTCTCTCTCTCTCTCTCTCTCTCTCTCTCCTCGACACAGTCTGTTTTCTTTCTGTTTGGACTTTATACCTCTCCCTGCCTCCTCCCCGTTGTCACGCAGTGCACACTTTCGCAATCCTTCCAAACTCTCCCCGTCACTTCAAGGGAGCGGTCTCTCTCTCTCTCTCTCTCTCTCTCTCTCTCTCTCTCTCTCTCTCTCTCTCTCTCTCTCTCTCTCTCTCTCTCTCTCTCTCTCCTCTCTCTCTCTCTCTCGTAGAGTCCCTCTCTCTACTCTCCTCTCTCTCTACCGCCCTTTTGACTAAATAAACTAAACAAAGTTAAACTAAAAACTAACCTCAATGATCTCTTCCCCCCTCCTTTTTCTCTCCCTCTCCCTCTTTATTTCTCCTCTCTCTTCCCGATTTTCCCTGTAGTTCTAAACTAACACATCTCACCCCCTCTCTTGACTTCTCTTCCTCCCACCTCTCAGTAGTCTCTCTCTCCCCTTCTCTCTACCTCCGCTCTATCTCCCCCTCTCCACCTCTCTCCCCTCTCTCTCTCCCGTTCCCTCTCTCTCTCACCCTCTCTCTCCACACTCAATTCCCCACTCTCTCTGCCCGCTCTTTCTCCCCCTCTCTCCCCCTCTCTTTCACCCCCCTCTCTCCTCTCTTTCTGCTCTCT
>NW_027604638.1:0-2436 GCF_053455715.1 Rhinoraja longicauda
TCATAATCTCCCTTATTTAGACTAAGTACCCTGGTTTGAGTTTCAATTTGCTCCCCCTCTAATTGAATATGGAATTCAACCATATTATGGTCACTCATCCCAAGAGGGTCCTTAACTATGACATTTTTAATTAGTCCTGTTTCATTACACAGGACCAGATCCAAAATTGCCTCCCCCCTAGTCGGTTCAGTTACATGCTGTTCGAAGAACCCATCCCTAATACACTCTATAAACTCTTCCTCTAATTTGCGCCCTGACCCACATGGTTACCCTCTCCCCTGAACACCTGACACCAAACCAGACCCCAAACCCCATCTAAACCCTGACCCCATCCCACACCCTGACCCACATGGTGTCCCTCTCCCCATCCCACAAACTGACTTCAAACCCCTGACCCCAAACCTCTGACCCCAAAACCCTGACCCCACACCCCGACACACAACCAAAGATCTTAGAGCCCACAACCCTGACCCCACACCCCTGACCCCACACCCCTGAGCCCTGATCCATATGATGACCCGACCCTGACCCAGGCTCTGTCCCAGCTCCCCACCCTCCATCTGAAATCTCCCCACCCCGTCCCAAACTCTCACCCCCTCCCCCGTTAATCCATCTCCGGCCCCCCTCCCCCTCCCTCAGCCCCAGGCCTCACCCTCTCCCCTCCATCCCCCAGGCCCCACCCTCTCCCCTCCATCCCCCAGGCCCCACCCTCTCCCCTCCCTCAGCCCCAGGCCCCACCCTCTCCCCTCCATCCCCCAGGCCCCACCCTCTCCCCTCCATCCCCCAGGCCTCAACCTCTCCCCTCCATCCCCCAGGCCCCACCCTCTCCCCTCCATCCCCCAGGCCTCACCCTCTCCCCTCCATCCCCCAGGCCCCACCCTCTCCCCTCCATCCCCCAGGCCTCACTCTCTCCCCTCCATCCCCCAGGCCCCACCCTCTCCCCTCCATCCCCCAGGCCCCACCCTCTCCCCTCCATCCCCCAGGCCTCTCCCTCTCTCCTCCATCCCTCAGGCCTCACCCTCTCCCCTCCATCCCCCAGGCCCCACCCTCACCCCTCCATCCCCCAGGCCCCACCCTCTCCCCTCCATCCCCCAGGCCTCTCCCTCTCCCCTCCATCCCCCAGGCCCCACCCTCTCCCCTCCATCCCCCAGGCCTCTCCCTCTCCCCTCCATCCCCCAGGCCTCACCCTCTCCCCTCCATCCCCCAGGCCTCACCCTCTCCCCTCCATCCCCCAGGCCCCACCCTCTCCCCTCCATCCCCCAGGCCTCACCCTCTCCCCTCCATCCCCCAGGCCTCACCCTCTCCCCTCCCTCAGCCACAGGCCCCACCCTCTCCCCTCCAACCCCCACCCTCTCCCCTCCCTCAGCCCCAGGCCCCACCCTCTCCCCTCCAACCCCCAGGCCCCACCCTCTCCCCTCCCTCAGCCCCAGGCCCCACCCTCTCCCCTCCATCCCCCAGGCCCCACCCTCTCCCCTCCCTCAGCCCCAGGCCCCACCCTCTCCCCTCCATCCCCCAGGCCTCACCCTCTCCCCTCCATCCCCCAGGCCCCACCCTCTCCCCTCCATCCCCCAGGCCCCACCCTCTCCCCTCCCTCAGCCCCAGGCCCCACCCTCTCCCCTCCATCCCCCAGGCCTCACCCTCTCCCCTCCATCCCCCAGGCCCCACCCTCTCCCCTCCATCCCCCAGGCCCCACCCTCTCCCCTCCATCCCCCAGGCCCCACCCTCTCCCCTCCATCCCCCAGGCCCCACCCTCTCCCCTCCATCCCCCAGGCCTCACCCTCTCCCCTCCATCCCCCAGGCCCCACCCTCTCCCCTCCCTCAGCCCCAGGCCCCACCCTCTCCCCTCCATCCCCCAGGCCTCACCCTCTCCCCTCCATCCCCCAGGCCCCACCCTCTCCCCTCCCTCAGCCCCAGGCCCCACCCTCTCCCCTCCATCCCCCAGGCCCCACCCTCTCCCCTCCATCCCCCAGGCCCCACCCTCTCCCCTCCCTCAGCCCCAGGCCCCACCCTCTCCCCTCCATCCCCCAGGCCTCTCCCTCTCCCCTCCATCCCCCAGGCCCCACCCTCTCCCCTCCATCCCCCAGGCCCCACCCTCTCCCCTCCATCCCCCAGGCCCCACCTTCTCCCCTCCCTCAGCCCCAGGCCCCACCCTCTCCCCTCCATCCCCCAGGCCCCACCCTCTCCCCCTCCATCCCCCAGGCCTCACCCTCTCCCCTCCATCCCCCAGGCCTCTCCCTCTCCCCTCCATCCCCCAGGCCCCACCCTCAAGCCTCCATCCCCCAGGCCCCACCCTCTCCCCTCCATCCCCCAGGCCTCTCCCTCTCCCCTCCATCCCCCAGGCCTCTCCCTCTCCCCTCCCTCAGCCCCAGGCCCCACCCTCTCCCCTCCATCCCCCAGGCCCCACCCTCTCCCCTCCATCCCCCAGGCCCCACCCTC
>NW_027604639.1:0-2421 GCF_053455715.1 Rhinoraja longicauda
TAGTTAGTTAGTTAGTTGGTTGGTTAGTTAGTTAGTTAGTTAGTTAGTTAGTTAGTTAGTTAGTTAGTTAGTTGGTTGGTTGGTTGGTTGGTTGGTTGGTTGGTTGGTTAGTTAGTTAGTTAGTTAGTTAGTTAGTTAGTTAGTTAGTTAGTTAGTTAGTTAGTTAGTTAGTTAGTTAGTTAGTTAGTTAGTTAGTTAGTTAGTTAGTTAGTTAGTTAGTTAGTTAGTTAGTTAGTTAGTTAGTTAGTTAGTTAGTTAGTTAGTTAGTTAGTTAGTTAGTTAGTTTAGCTTAGTTTAGTTTACTGTCACTTGTATTGAGGTACAGTGAAAAGCTTATTGTGGTATACTAAATAGACATAAAATGCTGGAGAAACTTAGCGGGTCTGGCAGAATATCTGGAAAAAATGGAAAGGTGACATTTGGGTTGGAACCCTTCTTCAGACTGAAACATTTTTTCTGCGATTCTTAGATCATTTAATTTTCAACCTAAAAAAACACCCTATTTTATTTCCTTAACTTGGACCCGTGTTTTCTGCAGAGGAGGAGTGATGACTACCTATTTTGCACCTTTCCCCATTTCATGATCTCCAATTGATCAATTGGAGACAATCACGCTCCAGCGCACATTTTGGCTTTTCACTTTCCAACCTAAAAGTGTAATCTTATAATAATGGGCGGGATCTCGTTGAATTAGACCAGCCGCTTGGATTAGACGACGCTTGGCTTCTTCAAAGGCCATTTCTTTCCAAACTTCCATGTAGCGCTTTTCCAAGTCTGTAAGACTGGGACTTATTGATGGTGCTATGGTTCATGTCTGGACTCCAACTCGAATTCTGTAAAGTTAAGGGCCTGTCCCACTTTAGGCGATTTTAAGGCGACTGCCGGCGACTAGGCTGTCGCCGACAGTTCGCCGGGGTGTCGCGGGCATGATCGTGAGGAGTCTTCCAAGAATCGTAGTGGATCTCAGCGCGTCGCTGAGAAATCATCCGGAGTGAAATTTCTCGGCGACAGCTGGCTTGTCGCCAGGTATCGTTGCTTATTGCGGGCGCTGTCGCATGCTGTCCCCAGGTTTGATAGGTTCTCTTAGATGCATTTAGAAGCACATTATATTAAAATGAGTAAAGTCATTTCAAAATACCATAAAATGCTTGTGTTTAACCAATTTATTTAACGTCAGGACATTTGGCAGATAGATTGGAGGCGACAGTTTGACGGTCAGGTGAGCGTGGGAATTTCGCGATGTTTATGGCCATCAGCCATTACATTTAAAGTGGGCTCGCAACCCAGATATACAACCCAGAAACCAGATATGCATCTCCCCTACATTTTCAAAGAATGCCCACACACTTTTCACAAAAATCCACTGAATCACTTTAAAAAAAAAATTTTTTAACACAGCTATTAGTAAACTGTTAGTAACCAGTTTATGCCTTGTTACAGTGATGCCTGGTTTTTAAGTAATCCATACAAGATGTTATAGTTCAAAACTCTCAAGTACTTACCGACTTGTCAGTGATTTCAGCGAAAATTAGGAGGCCGGAGAAGCATTGACAGCGTGTGAATTTCGCGATGTTTCCGAAGACGGTCTAATCTCGACCTGACTCGGCATTGTCGTGGTCATTGTCGTCGGGTAAAAGAAAAGTTTGGCGATCTGCTACGACTTTGACAGTCGCCGGCAGTCGCCTTAAAATCGCCTCATATGGGACAAGCCCTTTACCTCTCAGATCCTGAGAGATGGTTTGAGATTGGAGACCCCATTAATTTCAGGATTTCAGGGATTCTCGGACATCACAGCAAAGGGGAAGGCATGCCGTTTCAAAATGATTTTTCTTTTGTTTGGGGATTGCAGAGAGTTGTGGATTCAGCCTAGTCCATCACACAGTCCAGCCTCCCCACCACCAACTCATTCCCCACTCCACGCTGCCTGAAGAAAACAACCAACATAATGAAGCAAAGACACCAAGGGCGGGTCAGGTAACATCTCTGGAGAACGTGGACAGGTGACATTTTGGGATATATAGAAACATAGAAAATAAGGAGGAGGCAATTTGGCCCTTCGAGCCAGCACCGCCATTCATTGTGATCATGGCTGATCATCCACAATCAGTAACCTGTGCCCAACCTCCCCAAATCCCTTGATTCAGCTAGCCCCCAGAGTTCTATCGAACTCTCTCTTAAATTTATCCAGTGATTTGGCCTCCACTGCCCTCTATGGCAGAGAATTCCACAAATTCACAACTCTCTGGGTGAAAAAGGTTCCTTCTCACCTCAGGTTTAAATGGCCTCCCCTTTATTCTAAGACTGTGGCCCCTGGTTCAGGACTCCCTCAACATTGGGAACATTTTTCCTGCATCTAGCTTGTCCAGTCCTTTAATAATTTTATTATGTCTCTATAAGATCCCCTCTCATCCTTCTAAACTC
>NW_027604640.1:0-2419 GCF_053455715.1 Rhinoraja longicauda
AGAAACACCTAGTGAAAACCAAGGGAACTATTATCCGTTGAGCTTCTCATCAATGGCAAAGAAGCTATTGGAGGGCATTCTTCGAGACAGGAATTACTCTTATTTGAACGAGAATAGGCTAGTTAGGGTTAGTCAGCACCACTTTGATCCAGGCGATTAAGGTGTACAGGATTCAAGATGACCTGGTCGTATGGATTCGGAGCCTAAGCCCAAAGGTCGGCCTTGGCTCAATAACACCACCAAAGCCTAAGAAGGGAGTGCAGAAAATCAGAAAGGAGGTGGAAATTTGACAAGTTTCAAATTTCCTTCGAAATTCTGAGAAACAATCTTCTCAAATACCAGGAAGCAGTAAAGTCTGCTAGAGCACAATACTTCTCCGACCTTATTTCCAAAAACTCTCATAACTCCAAGGTCCTATTTAGCACAATTACCTCTGTCATATGTCCCGCCCCCAGTACCAGCTTAGTTGGGTCCCCTGCGAAGTGCGAAGAATTCGCTAAATTTTTCACCAACAAAGTTGAGAACATTAGAATGAACATTTCCCCTCCCACCCGTGACCTAGCTGTCTCACTAGTCTGTTCATGTAAATTGGACTGCTTCCAACCCGTCACTCTATCCTCCCTTGCAAAGCTTGTCCTCCGCTATGAAACCTGCAACCTGCCCCCTTGATCCTGCCCCCACTGCCCTTCTGAAGGATGTCATTGCAATAGCCGGTCCCAGCATCCTCTCTATTATCAACAGTTCTCTGGCCACTGGCACTGTTCCAACCTGTTTCAAGCACGCGGTGGTCCAGCCCCTACTGAAAAAAAACTAACCTGGACCCCACCTTGCCTAGCAACTACAGACCCATTTCCAAACTGCCATTCCTGTCAAAAGTCCTTGAAAGGGCAATTCTAAACCAATTAGTGCCCTACCTACACCAAAACACCATCCTGGAAAGTTTCCAGTCAGGTTTCAGAGCCCACCACAGCACAGAGTCTGCCTTGTTGAAGGTACACAACGACCTGCTTCTCGCCATCGACACCGGCGACTGTGCAATCCTGCTCCTTCTCGACCTCAGCGCAGCGTTCGATACAGTGGACCACACCATCCTTGTTGACCGTCTCCGGTAAGCGGTTGGCATTGATGGCACTGCCCAGAGCTGGTTCGCTTCGTACCTCAAAGATGGGGTTTCGCCATCAACATAGGCAGTTATTCCTCTGCTCCAGCTAGCCTCTCCTGCGGAGTTCCACAAGGCTCCATCCTAGGCCCCATTCTCTTCTCGGTATACATGCTCCCCCTTGGCCAAATCATTCAAAGGCACGGCATTTCTTTCCCCTGTTATGCTCAGCTTTACCTCCCCCTGAAACCCAACAACCAGTCAAATTTAAACAGCCTCTTACACTGCCTTGAGGACATAAAATGTTGGACCTCTGCTGTTTGTGGTATTTGTAATGATGACCACCATCGAATGTGCTTCCACCACCACCCTCGGCAGCGCGTCCCAGCCTTCCAGGGGCATAAAACACAGAACAGTGCAGTACATGAGATAGGCACATCGGTATGGAGGAAATAAAGGCACATGGAACACGAGTAGGCTGAGGACTAGAGATTCATAGAGTCGTAGAGTGATACAGGTCCTTCGGCTCAACTTGCCCACACCTGCCAACATGTCCCAGCTACATTATTCCCACCTACCTGCGTTTAAACAATAGAGAATAGACAATAGATGCAGGAGTAGGCCATTCGGCCCGTCGAGCCACCACCGCCATTCAATGTGATCATGGCTGATCATCTACAATCGGTACCCCGTTCCTGCCTTCTGAAAAAGGTTTTCCTCATCTCCGTTCTAAATGGCCTACCCTTTATTCTTAAACTGTGACCCCTGGTTCTGGACTCCCCCACATCGCGAACATGTTTCCTGCCTCTAACGTGTCCAACCCCTTAATAATCTTCTATGTTTCTAAAAGATCCCCTCTCATCTTTCAAAATTCCAGTTAATAGAAGCCCCGTCGCTCCATTCTTTCAACATATGACAGTCCCGCCATCCCGGGAATTAACCTCGTGAACTTTGAGCCTCACCGCGGGGCTGTGGACATAAAGTCTTGCATTGTCCAGTGCTTGAGCATCAGGCACATGAGCACATGCGCACACTCACAAACACGAATCTACACACACAACTCCATGAAATTACAAGCATACACACTGACACGAATCTGCACATAAATACCCACTGACAGATACACGAACTGGAATGTAGACAGACAAACACATGCGAACATGACTATATGAACATATGCTCACATACAAAGCCATCTCTCTCTCTCTCTCTCTCTCTCTCTCTCGTCTCTCTCTCTCTCCTCTCTCTCTCGTCTCTCTCTCTCTCTCTCTCTCTCTCTTTCTCTCTCTCTCTCCCTCCTCTTTCTCTCTCTCTCTCTCT
>NW_027604641.1:0-2415 GCF_053455715.1 Rhinoraja longicauda
CATGGGAGCATTGTCCATGACGGGCAGACACGGGCACGGTGGGCCGAAGGGCCTGACACTGTGTTGTCTAGCCCCCACCCTCACCCAACCGCACCCTCACCCCCCTCCCAACAACCCAACCCTATCCCCCCACCCACACTTAATCTGGGGAGAGAGAGAACGGAAACCGGTAGACGCAACATCGCGGCGTCTTCTATCAGGAGAGGCGGTCGTCGGGAGAGGCGGGGCGGGAAACGGGTGTCGGGAGAGGCGGGGCGGGGGGTTAGGGTGAGGCGGGGGTCGGGAGGGTCGGGGGGAAGGGAGAGGCGGGGATCTGGGGGGAGCTAGAGGCAGGGGTCCGGGGGAGGGAGAGACCGGTGTCGGAGAGGTGGGGGTCCGGTGGGGGGGGGGAGAGGCGGGGGTCGGGGGGAGGGGCATGACGTCCCCTCCACTGTCTCTGGGGGAGGGGGTGCTGGGGGGGGGGGGGGGCAGCCCTGTCTCTCCCACTCCTACCTTGTCTCTTCTTCCAGTAGATGACTCCCCCCACGGCCGCGCCCGCGCCCACCGCCAGCACCGCCAAGACAACGAGCGCGATGATCACCGCGGTGCTGCTCCATTCACGGACTGTCCCAGATTCAGAAACAGAGGCGGATGAGGGACTGAGGCTGGGGTCCCGGCCCCCCTCCCACTCCCCCTCCTCCACTCCCACCCCCTCTCACCCCCTCCCCCACCCCCTCTCACCCACCCCCTCTCATCCCCCTTCACGTCTCACTCACCCCCTCCCGTGCCGCTCCCCTCCTCACCCCACCCCACCTGCCCTCCCACCCCTCGCCACTAACCTACTCACCTGCCCCTCTCCACCAACCCTCCCATCTCCCCCTCCCACTCCCTCTCACAACCCCCCACCATTCCCGCTCCAATCCCTCCCCTCACCCAGTCCGCTACTCTCCCCCCCACCCCCCCCCCCTCCCCCCCACTGACCCAGGAAGACCTCGAGGGGCTCGGACAGCCCCGGGTGCTCCACACGGCAGGAGAGCGGGCCCCGGTCCCCGGGCTCCACGTCGGCCCAGCGGCGCAGCTGGTAGGTGCCGTCGTGGTTGGGCAGCGTCCCGTGGGAGTGGGTCTCATCCAGGACCAGCCCGGCCCGCACCAGGTTCACCTCGATGGAGCGCGGGTAGAAGCCCGTGGTGAAGCACGACAGGCGGCGGCCATCGGCCGTCAGAGAGATGCTCACCTCGGGCTGGACTGTGGGGAGACAACAGAGAGCGGAGACAGTGAGGGGGAGACAGTGAGGGGGAGACAGTGAGGGGGAGACAGTGAGGGGGAGACAGTGAGGGGGAGACAGTGAGGGGGAGACAGTGAGGGGGAGACAACAGAGAGCGGAGACAGTGAGGGGGAGACAGTGAGGGGGAGACAGTGAGGGGGAGACAGTGAGGGGAGACAGTGAGGGGGAGACAGTGAGGGGGAGACAGTGAGGGGGAGACAGTGAGGGGGAGACAGTGAGGGGGAGACCGTGAGGGGGAGACGGTGAGGGGGAGAGACAGACAGACTGGGGGGGCAGACAGATGGGGAGGACAGACAGAGGGGGCAGAGAGAGGGGGTGGGACAGAGAGAGGGAGTGGGACAGAGAGGGGGGGAGGACAGAGAGAGGCAGTGGGGCAGAGAGTGGGGGGAGGACAGAGAGAGGGGGGGCAGAGGGAGAAGGTGCCACCCGTGAGGCTGCTGAGGAAGCTGAGACCCCACGGTATCAGAGGGCAGACACTGTCATGGATGGCAGGTTGTCTGGATGGCAGAAGGCAAAGAGTGGCAATAAAGGGGGGTTTGTGTTTGGCCGCCAGTGACCAGTGGGGTTCCACAGGGGCCGGTGCTGGGGCCGCTGCTCCACGTTGTATATTCATCATTTGGACGAGGGGATTGAAGGATTTGTCGCAAAGGTTCCAGATGTTACGGAAATAGGTGGAGGGGCAGGTAGTGTAGAGAAAGCAGGGACTGTGCAGAAGGACATGGACAGGTTGGGAGAGCGGGCAGAGAAGTGGCAGATGGAATATAGTGCAGCAAAGTGTGGAGTCGTGCTTTTTGGTCGCGGGAATAAAGGTGAAGATTGTTTTCTAAATAGGGAGAGAATCCTGAAATGGGAGGTGCAAAGAGACTTGGGAGCTGGTGCAGGATTCCCACAACGTTAATCTGCAAGTGGAATCAGTGGTGAAGAAAGCAAACTTAATGCCAGCGTTTATTACAAGAGGGCTTGTGTACAAAAGCAGGGATGTGGTGCTGAGGGTCTATAAGCCGCTGGTCACAGGGATGTGGTGCTGGGGGTCTATAAGCCGCTGGTCACAGGGATGTGGTGCTGAGGGTCTATAAGCCGCAGGTCACAGGGATGTGGTGCTGGGGGTCTATAAGCCGCTGGTCACAGGGATGTGGTGCTGAGGGTCTATA
>NW_027604643.1:0-2396 GCF_053455715.1 Rhinoraja longicauda
AATTTTGAGGCTTAAATGAGGCTGTCCATGTGGTCCATTGCTAACTGGAAATTGGCATAAGGTATGTGCAGTTAATTTGGTATTATTTAGTTGATATATTTAGTGAATGAATGTAGTCAAGTGAATTGTGTTCATCCAACTCTCCATCACAAAACTGGGGTGATTTAAAAGCATCATATACTGCTGCTACCAAAATGCAAACGTTCAAAGACTGAATGAGTTTCTGACCAGACCACTTGATGATCTTATCACATCGATGGCCCAAGCCCACTAATAGGTTAACAGAGCATAGTGTCAAACCTGACCTGTTTCTCCGTAGGGCACTAACAATCCTTCAGTAGCCCATGGTCTTAGATATAAGAAGGCTGAAGGCCTTATTAGAAGATTTTTATTACCGCTGTTCCCTCCCCCATCCAGGCATAGACCTTCTCTTGCCTCATGAAGATCTAAAATTGCCAGGGTATAGGAACATTTTCTAACTTCGACCATTTTAATATCTGAGTCCAACTCTAGACATTCATTTCTGTGTGCGATAGTCTTGATCAGAGCACCTGTGATATTTCCATCCATCCACATAAATCAATTGATTCTGCCCACCGGACAATGCCGCCCAGTGGATGTCAGGAAACAGTTCCTGATCAAATGGGCGAGATAGTTGCGAATGCAGGTGTTCAGAGCGTTTAGAAATTCAGCATCTTTTGACGCCAATGGAACGCAATTTTGTTTGAAGGATTCAACACACAGTCTCGACCAACGCATGAACTGTTCATGCATTTCGGTGCAGGATCTCACAGTGCAGGGGGACATGGAAACCCTTGCAGCAATGCAGATGGGGTCCAGTGAGATGTAGAAGTAAAGCAAATCAATATTAGCAGGGGGATGGAATGCGGGAAGTTGCTTGCATTGAAGGCTGAAGTATCCAACGTTCCTTACAGGCTGGATTAGTTCCTCAGGATTAGAAAGCAGCTATTAAATTATAAAACAAACAGCCTGAGCCTGATAGTAGGAAAATATTGGAATCCATTCAGTATAGATGTAACAGCGGTGTATTTATAAAACAATGAGCTGACTGTTCAATAGCTCAATAAATACTTTATTGTCACTTGTAACTAGATACAGTGAAATGCTTTGTTTTACATACAGTCCAATAAGATCATACTGTACATCATAGACATGTATAAGACTAGAACAATTGTAGTGTTAAATAAAAATTGTAGATTCTTCTGAGGCAGTACACAAAGAGTCGCCACGTTTCTGGCGCCATCTTGTCGCTTTTAAATATCAAAGTTCTCAAAGAGATTGAGTCTTATCTTGGTCGTGAAGGTCTGTTATTGGCACTGGATCGGTGATGTCGTGGTCGGCCTGGCCTGGCCTGGTCTGGCGATGTTGCTGATGTCCACCACTGCCCTCTGCTGCACCAGGCAGTTACTACAGGCAGCACCCAATCGTTTCGCTCAACGCCTTCGCTCAGTCCGCCTTAACCAACCTGCTCTCCGGTGGCTCAGCAATTCAACTCCCCCTCCCACTCCCAGTCTGACCTTTCTGACATGGGCCTCCTCCAGTGCCATAGTCTTTTAAATTTATCCAGTGAATTGGCCTCCACTACCTTCTGTGGCAGAGAATTCCACAAATTCACAACTCTCTGGGTGAAAAAGTTTTTTCTCACCTCAGTTTTAAATGGCTTCCCCTTTATTCTTAGACTGTGGCCCCTGGTTCTGGACTCCCCCAACATTGGGAACATTTTTCCTGCATCTAGCTTGTCCAGTCCTTTTATAACTTTATATGTTACTATAAGATCCCCTCTCATCCTTCTAAATTCCAGTGAATACTAGCCCAGTCTTTCCAATCTTTCCTCGTATGACAGTCCCGCCATCCCAGGGATTAACCTTGTGATGTTACGCTGCACTGCCTCAATAGCAAGGATGTCCTTCCTCAATTTAGGAGACCAAAACTGCACATGATACTTCAGATGTGGTCTCACTAGGGCCCTGTATAAATGCAGACGGACCTTTTTAACTCCGATACTCAAATCCTCTCGTTATGAAGGACAACATGCCATTAGCTTTCTTCACTGCCTGCTGTACCTGCTGGACCAGGAAGCTCCAGTCTCCTCCAACACTCCAAAGATGTACAGGTTTCTAGGTTCATTGGCTTGGTATAAATGTAAAATTGTCCCTCGTGTGTAGGATATTGCAGGTCGTCGTGGACTCGGTGGGCCGAAAGGCCTGTTTCCACGCTGTATCTCCATACTAAACTAAACTACTGAAGTGTGTGCATTCTCCATTCTGATGTGTGTTGATCAGCATATTTCCTCTTCTGGTGGATGTTATGGCCATCCTTTATTTAATACAGAGTGAGAAGATCTGCCACATTTTTTTTAGCCTATGCAGGAATAT
>NW_027604644.1:0-2392 GCF_053455715.1 Rhinoraja longicauda
TCAGTTCATCTTTAGTCCGGCTATTCCAACTCTCAGGCGTTCCTCAGCAGATTGCAGACTCTCGCAGATAGCCCCAGGTGGCGGTCACTGCATCTGCAGCGGCGAAAGCGATTTCTGAAGTCGTTGTTGTTGGAATACTCTTAATCTGCTGGTCTTGCTGAGACAATAGCTGAATGGCCTAACTCTATTCCTATAAGTTGTGAACTTGTATGCGAGTATCTTCACACGTTTGTGTATCTTTGTGTAGGACGGGACTGCAGATATTGGTTTAAACCGAAGATCGACACAAAAAGCTGGAGTAATGCAGCGGGAGAGGCAGCATCTCTGGAAAGAAGGAAGTAGTGTTGTTTCGGCTTGAGAGCCTTCTTCAGACTGGTTAGGGATAAGGGAAACAGTCGGTGATGCAGAGAGATAAAGAACAATGAATGGAAGATAAGGAAAACAGTAACGATGAGAAAGGAAGCAGGGCATTGTTAGCTGTTTGTTGAGTGACCACGAGAAGCTGGTGCGACTTGGGTGGGGGAAGGATAGCGAGAGAGAGGGAATGCCGGGGTGACCTGAAGTTAGAGATATCAATATTCATCCCACTAGGCTTTAAGCTGACCTGTAAGCGGTATCTTTGAACTCTGTCACCATGCACATGCCCGCATTTTAGAGAAGGAAGAACAAGTGGGAGAGGGAGAAATAAGAGGGCGTGGTGAAGGAGGGAGTGGAAGCGATGGTCAGGAGTGAGTGAGGGAACGGAGAGAGAGGAGATGGAATACGAGTCAGAGAGACGTGGTAATGTGTGTACTCACATTCTACTGTAAGGGTCACAGCTATCCCGTGTTCATTCTCCGCCACTCTCCCCTCTCTGCTGTCCCGTGATCATTCTCCGCCACACACTGATAGACCCCCAGTATCCTGTGGTGTCACCTGCGGGAACTCCAACCACAGCTCGTTGCTGGAACGTGCTCTGTTCCGTGTGACACTGAGATGTCTCGACGTCAGGTTAGATACATGGAAACTCTAGACGGAGCAGAGCGTCGCTGTAGAATTCCCTTTCTTTATATTGACCCAGGAACTGTTCACATTGTCGGGGAAAGTGACTGAGAGATTCCGTGGGGAATCTGGAAACAGAAAATATTCGGCAACAACAATGAATTTATGAGGCGCTTTCAGGAATCCTTGATTATAAAAGCGGATATATAATTGAAAATTCTTAATCTCAAAAAACACTCTCGAGGAAATGTCTTTCCAGGGGATGGAGGAAGTGTTGCAATGCCCGGATCACAGTGTCAGAGGGTCAACGCTGACGGAGAGATGTGGTTTAATTTAGTTTTGTAGTTGAATTTAGGTCATACGGTCATGTGATAGGCCATTTGACCCATCAAGTCTACTCTGCCATTCAATCATGGCTGATCTGTCTCTCCCTCCTACCGCCATTCTCCTACTTTGTCCCTGTAACCCCTGACACCTGTACTAACCAAAAATCTATCTGTCTCTGCCGTAAAAATAACCACTGATATGGCTTCCACAGCCGTCTGTGGCAAAGAATTCCACAGATTTACCGCCATCTGACTGAAGAAATTTCTCCCAAAGAAAGTCCTTTAAATCAAAGGCTCTAGTCCTAGACTCTCCCACTAGTGGAAACATCCTCTCCATATGCACTCTATGCAAGCCTGTCACGATTCTGTGTTTCGATGCCCCCCTCTCATTCTTGTAAACCCCAGAGAGTACTGGCCCAGTGCCAACAAACGCTCATCATAGGTTAACCTACGCATTCCTGGGATCATTCTTGTAAACCTCCTCTGAACCCTCTCCAGAACCAAAACATACTTCCTCAGATATTGCTCTCAATTGCCCTCAATATCAAATGCAGTGTGGGAGGGGTAGTACTCAGGGAGTGCCGCACCGTGCGAGGAGAAATACTGTTTGAGAATCGCAGTGTGGAAGGGGCAGTACTAAGGAAGATATTTTAGTGTGGGAGGGGCAGTATTCAGGGAGCACTGAAATGACGGAGAGGCACTGTAGGAGGAGGTTGTACTGAGGGAGCATCGCACTGTGGGAGGGACAGTAATGAGGGGGGATCGCAGTGTAGGAGGGGCAGTACTGAGGAAGAATCACACTGTGGTGGGGCAGTACTGAGGGAGGGGCAGTGCTGAGAGAGGGGCAGTGCTGAGAGAGGGGCAGTGCTGAGGGAGGGGAAGTGCTGTGGGAGGGGAAGTGCTGAGGGAGGGGCAGTGCTGAGGGAACACCGCACTGTGGGAGAGGCAGTGTTGAGGGAGATGGCACTGTGGGAGGGGCAGTGCTGAGGGAGGGGCAGTGCTGAGGGAGGGGCAGTGCTGAGAGAGGGGCAGTGCTGAGAGAGGGGCAGTGCTGAGAGAGGGGCAGTGCTGAGGGAGGGGCAGTG
>NW_027604645.1:0-2378 GCF_053455715.1 Rhinoraja longicauda
GTATGAGTGGGAATTGTGTGTGTGTGAATGTGTATATCTGTGTGTGTGTGAGTGTATATGTGTATGAGTGTGGGGATGTATGTGTGTGTATGAGTGTGTATATGTGTGTGTGTGTGTGTGTGCGGAGGGACAATGTACACTTATACCAAGCCAACTAACCTACAAACCTGCGCGTCTTTTGAGCGAGGGAGGAAACTGAAGATAAACCCCACGTGGCCACGGGGGGGACGTGCAAACTCCGTACAGACAGCACCTGTACACAGGACCCAGCAATGAGTGGGTTAACCTACGATGAGCGTTTGTGGGCACTGGGCCTGTACTCGCTGGAGTTTAGAAGAATGAGGGGGGAACCTCATTGAAACGTACAGAATAGTGAGCGGCCTGGGTCGAGTGGATGTGGGGAGGATGTTCCCACTGGTGGGAGAGTCCGGGGCCAGAGGGCACAGCCTCAGAATTAAAGGACGTTCCTTTAGGAAGGAGATGAGGAGGCATTTCTTTAGCCAGAGGGTGGTGAATCTGTGGGATTCTTTGCCACAGACGGCGGTGGAGGCCACAAGTCAGTGGAGATATTTAAGGCAGAGATGCTGCCTGGCCCGCTGAGTTACTCCAGCACTTTGTGTCCACCTTAGATAGATTGTTGATCAGTGCGGGTGTCGGGGGCTATGGGGAGAAGGCAGGAGAATGGGGTTAGGAGGGAGAGATAGAGTCCGCAAGTAACAACACGACATACGGTGCCGTCTTGGCTGGGAGTCGCTGGAGTCAAGACTCACCAAACACCGCTTATGTATTGTCTACAACGAGACTCGTGGCATCATCCCCTGTAACTTATCTCACTTCATCTGTGGAATTCTCTGCCTCAGAAGGCAGTGGAGGCCAATTCTCTGAATGCATTCAAGAGAGAGCTGGATAGAGCTCTTAAGGATAGCGGAGTCAGGGGTTATGGGGGAGAAGGCAGGAACGGGGTACTGATTGAGAATGATCAGCCGTGATCACATTGAATGGCGGTGCGTACAGGCTCGAGGGGCCGAACGGCCTCCTCCTGCACCTGTTGTCTATTCAATCCAATACCCCAGAAATTCACAAGACCGTCCTCAGCACACTTCATCTATATACTAAAACTCGTTCGTTTGTTTGTATGTTTGTTCCTGAACTACAGCACGATAGCACGACAATGTTAGGCCCACCTTACTCAACGTCGTCCCTTTGGAGCTAATGGAAGAAGTTTCATATCACATCATATATATACAGCCGGAAACAGGCCTTTTCGGCCCTCCAAGTCCGTGCCGCCCAGCGATCCCCGTACATTAACACTATCCTACACCCACTAGGGACAATTTTTTACATTTACCCAGCCAATTAACCTACTTACCTGTACGTCTTTGGAGTGTGGGAGGAAACCGAAGATCTGGGAGAAAACCCACGCAGGTCACGGGGAGAGAACGTGCAAACTCCGTACAGTGCAGCACCCGTAGTCAGGATCGAACCTGAGTCTCTGGAGCTGCATTCGCTGTAAAGCAGCAACTCTACCGCTGCGCCACCGTGCCGCCCTGATTGAAATCGGCGTTATATTTTTTAAAGTTATTCACGTTTTAAAGTTTAAATCTATCTCCTAGGGAGGGAGGGGGGAGGATGAGGGGGATGGAGTGAGAGGGGGGCGGAGGAGAAGGGGGGATGAGGGGGATGGAGTGAGAGGGGGGGGAGGAGAAGGGGGGAAGAGGCGAGTGGGGGGCAAGAAGGCGTTTGGTATGCTTGCCTTTATAAATCAGAGCATCGAGTATAGAAGTTGGGATGTAATGTTGAAATTGTACAGGGCATTGGTGAGGCCGAATCTGGAGTATGGTGTGCAGTTCTGGTCGCCAAATTATAGGAAGGATGTCGACAAAATGGAGAGGGTACAGAGGAGATTGACTAGAATGTTGCCTGGGTTTCAGCACTTAGGCTACAGAGAGAGGTTGAACAGGTTGGGTCTTTATTCTTTGGAGCGTAGAAGGTCGAGGGGGGACTTGATAGAGGTTTTTAACATTTGGAGAGGGACGGACAGAGTTGACGTGGGTGGGCTTTTCCCCTTTGAGAGTGGGGAAGATTCCAACAAGGGGGGACATAGCTTCAGAATTGAGGGACAAAGGTTTAGGGGGTAACATGAGGGGGAACTTCTTTACTCAGAGGGTGGTGGCTGTATGGAATGGGCTTCCGGTGGAAGTGGTGGAGGCAGGCTCGATTTTGTTATTCAAGAGTAAATTGGATAGGTATATGGATAGGTATATGGATAGGTATATGGATAGGTATATGGATAGGTATATGGATAGGTATATGGATAGGTATATGGATAGGTATATGGATAGGTATATGGATAGGTATATGGATAGGTATATGGATAG
>NW_027604646.1:0-2377 GCF_053455715.1 Rhinoraja longicauda
GTCAGTCCCACACTGTATCCCCAGTCCCACACTGTACCCCCTGTCCCACGCACTGTGTGCCCATTTCCCATCTCCACCACTCACCCTGCCTTTTCTTCTCTCGCTTCTCCTGCAGCTGCTTCTTCTTCTGCTTCACGCTGAAGGGTTTCTTGCGCGGCATGGCGGGGCGGGGCGGGGGGAACGCAGCCTGGGTGCCGCAGTGCGAGCCCAGGGCCAGGAGCGGGAGCAACAGCCGGCGCACACCCTCCCTCTCGACTCCCCTCCCACCCACTGACTGATGACGTTCCCCTTCTCCCTCCTCCCCCACCACACACCAGGTCCCCCACACACGTGACCTTCAGTTCCCGCCCCCTCTTTCCCATTGGACGTCGCTCCTGCCCGTCAACTCCGCGACTGGATGATTGGTCCGCCGTCCAGGTGCCGCCCCCCTCCCCCGCCGTGACATAGTGGTCCCGCCCCTTCGCAGTGACGACGGGGGGCCGTCCCTCACCGTGACGTCACGACCCTGCCCCTCCACCCACCCACGTGGGGCGGACGCGCGCTTAACGGTCGCCAACCGGCAACCGGCCGCCCACGTGACTCCCTTGACCAGATGACCGACCCCTCCCCCACCACGCACGTGAGCGCCAGGTGCCCCCACACACACACTAAACCGACAGATCCCGCCCCCACCCTCCCATAGGACGCCGCTCCTGCCTGTCACCGTCGCGACTGGATGATTGGTCCGCCGTCCCTGTCCCGCCTCCCCCGCCGTGACGTATAGGTCCCGCCCCTCGCAGTGACGTCGGGGGGCCGTCCCTCGCCGTGACGTCACGACCCTGCCCCCTCCACCCACCCACGTGCGGCGGACGCGCGCCTAACGGACGCCAACCGGCCGCCCACTTGACTCCCTTGACCAGATGACCGACCCCTCCCCCACCACGCACGTGACCGCCAGGTTTCCCCCACACACACACACGTGACCGACTGATCCCGCTCCCACCCTCCCATTAGACGCCGCTCCTGCCCGTCACCGGCGCGACTGGATGATTGGTCCGCCGTCCAAGTACCGCCCCCCCTCCCCCGGCCGTGACGTTCAGGTCCCGCCCCTCGCAGTGACGTAACGGCGCCGTTTCTCGCCGTGACGTCCCGACACTGTCCCGTCCACCCACCCACGTGGGGCAGACGCGCGCCTAATGGTCGCCAAACGGCCGCCCACGTGACTCACTTGACCACATGACCGACCCCTCCCCCCCCCAAAAAAATGGACATGGTCCATCAGGTTATAAAGTCATAAGATCATAATAATAATAATAATAATGTATTTTATTTATATAGCGCTTTTCATATACTCAAAGACGCTTTACAGAGATAAGAGATAGGAGCAGAATTAGGCCATTCGGCCCTACATCAAGTCCGCTCCGCCATTCAATACAATACAATATATCTTTATTGTCATTGTACAGGGGGGTACAACGAGATTGGGAATGCACCTCCCATACGATGCAATAAATCAATTAGCTCATCACTATTAATTTAAACAACCCAATGAAACAAATTATAACAGTTTTAAAACAGAATAAAGTGCAAGCACATCTGTGCTGGTTGACTGTGCGATGTGACCATCCGGCTCAGCAGGACCTTCTTCATACTGGTAGTAACTGAGGAAGAACTCCTTTCGTCAGAGGGTGGTGAATCTGTGGAATTCATTGTCACACACTTGGCGGCACGGTGGCGCAGCGGTAGAGCTGTTGCCTTTACAGCAAATGCAGCGCTGGAATCCTGGGTTCGATCCCGACTATGGGTGCTGTCTGTACGGAGTTTGTACGTTCTCCCCTAATTCTACTCCAATCACTTATGGTCACTTATGATCTCCCCTCTCTGCCGGGAGAGATTCTACAGTGAGTTTGAGAAGGGAAGGGCAACTGCTTGGCACAGAGGAAATGGCTCGATTGTAAACGTATGTCGTCTTTCCGCAGACTGGTTAGCACGCAACAAAAGCTTGTCACTGCACCTCGGTACCCTTAGAATCGTAGATTGATACAGTGTGGAAACAGGCCCTTCGGCCCAACCCGCCCACACCGGCCAATACTGTCCCAGCTACCCTCGTCCCACTTGCCTGCGCTTGGTCCATATTCCTCCAAACTTTCAGAGGGTGACTTTTTCAGTCAGAGTTGTGAATCTGTGGAATTCTCTGCCTCAGAAGGCAGTAGAGGCCAATTCTCTGAATGCATTCATAGAAACATAGAAAATAGGTGCAGGAGTAGGCCATTCGGCCCTTCGAGCCTGCACCGCCATTCAATATGATCATGGCTGATCATCCAGCTCAGTAGCCTGTACCTGCCTTCTCTCCATACCCCCTGATCCCTTTAGCAAAAAGGGCCACATCTAACTCCCT
>NW_027604647.1:0-2375 GCF_053455715.1 Rhinoraja longicauda
TAATCGTACAAGGGGTAAGAATGTTGTAAAAACAAGCCTGAAGGCTTTGTGTCTCAATGCAAGGAGCATTTGTAATAAGGTGGATGAGTTGAATGTGCAGATAGTTATTAATGATTATGATATAGTTGGGATTACGGAGACATGGCTCCAGGGTGACCAAGGCTGGGAGCTCAACATCCAGGGATATTCAATATTCAGGCGGGATAGACAGAAAGGAAAAGGAGGTGGGGTAGCGTTACTGGTTAGAGAGGAGATTAACGCAATAGAAAGAAAGGACATTAGCTTGGAGGATGTTGAATCGATATGGGGTAGAGCTGCGAAACACTAAGGGGCAGAAAACGCTAGTGGGAGTTGTGTACAGACCACCTAACAGTAGTAGTAGAGTTGGGGATGGCATCAAGCAGGAAATTAGAAATGCGTGCAACAAAGGTAAAACAGTTATAATGGGTGACTTCAATCTACATATAGATTGGGTGAATCAAATTGGCAGAGGTGCTGAGGAAGAGGATTTCTTGGAATGTATGCGGGATAGTTTTCTAAACCAACATGTAGAGGAACCAACGAGAGAGCAGGCTATTCTAGACTGGGTGTTGAGTAATGAGGAAGGGTTAGTTAGCAGTCTTGATGTGCGTGGCCCCTTGGGCAAGAGTGACCATAATATGGTAGAGTTCTTCATTAGGATGGAGAGTGACTTAGTTAATTCAGAAACAACAGTTCTATAGACAATAGACAATAGGTGCAGGAGTAGACCATTCGGCCCTTCGAGCCAGCACCACCATTCAATGTGATCATGGCTGATCATTCTCAATCAGTACCCCGTTCCTGCCTTCTCCCCATACCCCCTGACTCCGCTACCCTTAAGAGCTCTATCTAGCTCTCTCTTGAATGTATTCAGAGAATTGGCCTCCACTGCCCTCTGAGGCAGAGAATTCCACAGATTCACAACTCTCTGACTAAAAAAGTTTTTCCTCATCTCTGTTCTAAATGGCCTACCCCTTATTCTTAAACTGTGGCCCCTGGTTCTGGACTCCCCCAACATTGGGAACATATTTCCTGCCTCTAACATGTCCAACCCCTTAATAATCTTATACGTTTCGATAAGATCCCCTCTCATCCTTCTAAATTCCAGTGTATACAAACCTAGTCGCTCCAGTCTTTCAACATATGACAGTCCCGCCATTCCGGGAATTAACCTAGTAAACCTACGCTGCACGCCCTCAATAGCAAGAATATCCTTCCTCAAATTTGGAGACCAAAACTGCACACAGTACTCCAGGTGCGGTCTCACTAGGGCCCTGTACAACTGCAGAAGGACCTCTTTGCTCCTATACTCAACTCCTCTTGTTATGAAGGCCAACATTCCATTGGCTTTCTTCACTGCCTGCTGTACCTGCATGCTTCCTTTCAGTGACTGATGCACTAAGACACCCAGATCACGTTGTACGTCCCCTTTTCCTAACTTGACACCATTCAAATAATAATCTGCCTTCCTATTCTTACCACCAAAGTGGATGACCTCACACTTATCCACATTAAACTGCATCTGCCATGCATCCGCCCACTCACACAACCTGTCCACGTTCTGAACTTAAAGAAAAGTAACTTTGAGGGCATGAGACGTGAATTGGCCAAGATAGACTGGCAATTGATTCTTAAAGAGTTGACGGTGGATATACAATAGAAGGCATTTAAAGACCGCATGGATGAACTACAACAATTGTTCATCCCAGTTTGGCAAAAGAATAAATCAGGGAAGGTAGTGCATCCGTGGCTAACAAGGGAGATTAGGGATAGTATCAAAACAAAAGATGGAGCGTACAAATTAGCAAGAAAAAGCAGCCTACCAGAGGACTGGGAGAAATTCAGAGTCCAGCAGAGGAGGACAAAGGGCTTAATTAGGAAAGGGAAAATAGACTATGAAAGAAAATAAAAACTGACTGCAAAAGCTTTTATAGATATGTGAAGAGAAAAAGATTAGTTAAAACAAATGTAGGTCCTTTGCAGTCATAAACAGGTGAATTGATCATGGGGAACAAGGACATGGCAGACCAATTGAATAACTACTTTGGTTCTGTCTTCACTAATGTAACCCCACTTTTCAAAAAGGGAGGGAGAGAGAAAACGGGGAATTACAGACCAGTTAGTCTAACGTCGGTAGTGGGGAAAATGCTAGAGTCAGTTATTAAAGATGTGATAGCATCACATTTGGAAAGAGGTAAAATCATCGGACAAAGTCAGCATGGATTTATGAAAGGTAAATCATGTCTGACGAATTTTATAGAATTTTTTGAGGATGTAACTAGAAGAGTGGATAAGGGAGAACCAGTGGATGTGTTATATCTGGCTTTCGACAAGGTCCCACATAAGAGATTAGC
>NW_027604649.1:0-2363 GCF_053455715.1 Rhinoraja longicauda
CTAGTCCAAGTTCTAGTCCAAGTCCAAGTCCTAGATCTAGTCCTAGTCCTAGCCCTAGTCTTAGTCTTAGTCCTAGTGTAGATTAGATCACTGATCTCCATTCCCTTTGTCCTGGTTTCACACCTTACATTTCCTTATCTACGTTTCTCCCTCTCCCCTGACTCTCAGTCTGAAGAAGGGTCTCGACTCGAAACATCACCCATTCCTTCTCTCCACAGATGCTGCCTGACCCGCTGAGTTACTCCAGCACTCTGTGAAACGCCACCTATCCATGTTCTCCACAGATGCTGCCTGACCCGCTGAGTTACTCCAGCACTCTGTGAAACGCCACCTATCCATGTTCTCCACAGATGCTGCCTGACCCGCTGAGTTACTCCAGCGCTTTGTGTCTGTCTTCAAGTGATAGGTGGGTACAGGTGAGGGGGGAGGAGGTGAGATTTGCAGATGGGTGGAGTACGACTGTGTGGCTCTAACCGTGGGCTAGCAGTCGTGTGAGGGGCAGAAGGGCGTGTGGTACTGCAGACACCTACCACCATGAAGTACAGCTCACAATCATCGTCACACTGGGTCTCGAACACGAAGGTGATCCTCCCGACCTCGGCTCCCGTGGACTGTGAGGTGGACGTAGGCGGGCTACACGGAAAGCAGAACACGCATGTTAGCGTGACCCAGCCGACGCGCTGCGGGACGCCACGCCACGCTACAGACGGCTGAAGTCGGGGCGGAATCTAACCTGAAGCTGGGGACGTGCAGGCTGAGGATGAGGTAGTCATTGTCGGAGCCACCGATCCCACTGTGGATGTGATCTCCTGCCAGCTCCCACCCTAGAGACACAAGGAACACTGGCTTACACACGGCACTGCCACCCCCCACACGTCACAGCTGCAGAATTACGCCATTCGGCCCATCAAGTCATGGCACGGTGGTGCAGCGGTAGAGTTGCTGCCTCACAGCGCCAGAGACCCGGGTTCCATCCTGACCACGGGTGCTGTCTGTACGGAGTTTGCACGTTCTCCCCGTGACCTGCGTGGGTTTTCTCCGGGTGCTCCGGTTTCCTCCCACACTCCAAAGACGTGCAGGTTTGTAGGTTAATTTGGCTTTGGTTAAAAAGTGTACATTGTCTCAACCATCTGAAGTCCATCTCCAGCAAGCAGAAACTGGCCCTTTCGGCCCACCGGGTCCGCGCCGACCAGCGATCCCCGCACTATTCTATACTATACCCACTAGGCACAATTTTTACATTTTTTACCCAGCCAATTAACCAGCATACCTGCACGTCTTTGGAGTGTGGGAGGAAACCGAAGATCTCAGAGAAAACCCACGCAGGTCACGGGGAGAACGTGCAAACTCCGTACAGACAGCACCCATAGTCGGGATGGAACCCGAGTCTCCGGCGCTGCATTCGCTGTAAGTCAGCAACTCTACCGCTGCGCCACCGTGACCGCCCAATGGATGAAGGTCCATGGAGAGGATGTACGTCAGTCACCTTGTGATCGCCGACTTACAGCTCGTTAGCGCTGCCATTTCGTGACAAAAATGCAAGTTCCCCTCTCAAGGACAAACATGAATCGATGCAGGAAACTTTCATTAAAAACCCATTTTGTTATAAATCGAACCGGAACAACACTCGGTGTCATCAATAACTGCAGGACAATGGACCAAAGCTGCTCTTATCAGAGCTCACAGATTCATTTAAATTCCACGCCATCGAACCAAAGTAAATTTACTAACTTGATGCGTCCAAGAATCCCCCACATCACATTCCACAGTCCTTGAAGTTGGGAGGTCATGTTGCAGTTGTATAAGACATGGGCTAAGTTTTCATTTAGAGATACAGCACAGAAACAGGCCCTTCGGCCCACCTAGTCCACCATCAGCGATCCCCGCACACTAACACTATCCTACACACACTTGTGTGTACTAAGTGCACACTTATACCAATTGACCTACAAACCTGCACGTCTTTGGAGTGTGGGAGGAAACCGGAGTGCCCGGAGAAAACCCACACAGGTCACGGGGAGAACGTGCAAACTCCGTACAGACAGCACCCGTAGTCAGGATGGAACCCGGGTCTCTGGCGCCGTGAGGCAGCAGCTCTACCCGCTGCACCACCGTGCCACTCTATTGGTGAGGCTGCATTGAGAGTATTGTGTTCAGTTTTGGGCACCATGATGTAGGAAAGATGGTGTCAAGCTGGAAAGAGCAGAGAAGATTTTTGAGGATTTTCCTTCTCTCCAGAGATGCTGCCTGTCCCGCTGAGTTACTCCAGCTTTTTGTGTCTATCTTCGGTTTAAACCGGCACCTGCAGTTCCTTCCTACATCAATGGAAGGGAGGTTGGTTTGTGTGATGGTCTGGACAATGT
>NW_027604650.1:0-2350 GCF_053455715.1 Rhinoraja longicauda
TGCAGATTAATGTAATGTCCTAAGCATAATGTGCAGGGCAGCTGATTCATATTTTATCGATCTGAAGGATCGAAAAAGAGAACTTTAATGTCATCAGTCCGTTCTCTCCCCAGATGCTGCCTGACTCGCTGAGTTCCTCCGGCACTTTTACTCCAGATTCCAGCATAGAAACATAGAAACATAGAAAATAGGTGCAGGAGTAGGCCATTCGGCCCTTCGAGCCTGCACCGCCATGCAATATGATCATGGCTGATCATCCAGCTCAGTAGCCTGTACCTGCCTTCTCTCCATACCCCCTGATCCCTTTAGCAAAAAGGGCCACATCTAACTCCCTCTTAAATATAGCCAATGAACTGGCCTCAACTACCTTCTGTGGCAGAGAATTCCACAGACTCACCACTCTCTGTGTGAAAAAAAACTTTCTCATCTCAGTCCTAAAAGACTTCCCCCTTATCCTTAAGCTGTGACCCCTGGTTCTGGACTCCCCCAACATCGGGAACAATCTTCCCGCATCTAGCCTCTCCAACCCCTTCAGAATTTTATATGTTTCTATAAGATCCCCCCTCAGTCTTCTAAATTCCAGCGAGTACAAGCCCAGTCTATCCAGTCTTTCCTCATATGCAAGTCCCGCCATCCCAGGGATTAATCTGGTGAACCTTCTCTGTACTCCCTCTAAGGCAAGAACGTCTTTCCTCAGGTTAGGAGACCAAAACTGCACACAATACTCCAGGTGCGGTCTCACCAAGGCCCTGTACAACTGCAGCAGAACCTCCCTCCTCCTAAACTCAAATCCTCTTGCTATGAATGCCAACATACCATTCGCTTTCTTCACTGCCTGCTGCACCTGCATGCTTGCTTTCAATGACTGGTGCACCATGACACCCAGGTCACGTTGCATCTCCCCTTCTCCCAATCGGCCACCATTCAGGTAATACTCTGCTTTCCTGTTCTTGCCGCCAAAGTGAATAACCTCACATTTATCCACATTATATTGCATCTGCCATGCATTTGCCCACTCGCCTAATCTATCCAAGTCACTCTGCAGCCTCCTAGCATCCTCCTCGCAGCTAACACTGCCACCCAGCTTCGTGTCATCCGCAAACTTAGAGATGTTGCATTCAATTCCCTCGTCCAAATCATTAATATACACTGTAAATAACTGGGGTCCCAGCACTGAGCCTTGCGGTACCCCACTAGTCACTGCCTGCCATTCCGAAAAGGGACCCGTTTATTCCTACTCTTTGCTTCCTGTCCGCCAACCAATTTTCTATCCACCTCAAAAACTGAACCCTCAATACCGTGTGCTTTAAGTTTGTACACCAATCTCCTATGTGGGGACCTTGTCGAAGGCCTTCTGAAAGTCCAGATATAACACATCGACTGGTTCTCCCTTATCCACTCTACTAGTTACATCCTCGAAAAATTCTATAAGATTCGTCAGACATGATTTGCCATTGGTAAAATCCATGCTGACTTTGTCCGATGATTTCACCACTTTCCAAATGTGATGCTATCACATCTTTAATAACTGACTCTAGCATTTTCCCCACTACCGATGTTAGGCTAACTGGTCTATAATTTCCCCGTTTTCTTCTCTCCCCTCCCTTTTTAAAAAGTGGGGGTTACATTAGCTACCCTCCAATCCTCAGGAACTACTCCAGAATCTAAAGAGTTTTGAAAAATTATCACTAATGCATCCACTATTTCTGAGGCTACTTCCTTAAGCACTCTGGGATGCAGCCTATCAGGCCCTGGGGATTTATCTGCCTTTAATCCATTTAATTTACCTAATTTACCTTGCGCCTCTTGGCAATGCATGTTGGTTTGGAGATACAGCGCAGAAACAGGCCTTTACGGCCCACCGGGGTCCGCGCCGACCAGCGATCCCCGCGCACTAACACTATCCTACACCCACTAGGGACAACTTTCTTTTTACACATTCTCCAAGCCAATTAACCTACAAACCTGTACGTCTTTGGAGTGTGGGAGGAAACCGAAGATCTCGGAGAAAACCCACGCAGGTCACGGGGAGAACGTACAAACTCCGTACAGACAGCGCCCGTTGTCGGGATCGAACCCGGGGTCTCTGGCGCTGCGTTCACTATAAGGCAAAATTATCGTCATATGTAGTGAAAAAATTGCTTTGCGCGCCATTGAGGAAAATTGTACTGAGGTAGTACAACAGAATATGGTGTTCCAGCGATGGAGAAAGTGCAAATGACAGAAAAGTGCAAGGGACACAACGAGGTACATAGGAAGATCGGGATTGTAGCGTGTAAGGGCAGGCGCAGCGGCGCTGGGGTAGAGTTGCTGCCTTACAACGCTTGCAGAGCGGGGGAGACCCCGGGTT
>NW_027604651.1:0-2348 GCF_053455715.1 Rhinoraja longicauda
GAGTTTGAAACATTATCCCCTTTGCTGGAACAATGCCGCTCCCAATTTCCATCCCCCAGTATCGCCACAATTCCCACTCTTTGGAGTTTCTCAATCAATTCCCTGAATAAATCACGACCTGTCTCATCAGGGATTTCACTTGGCTGATGTCATCTGTTTGCGAATCATTTCAAAATATCTATATTTTAAACTCTGTTGAAACTTCACTGTCCCGGTGGAGACAGAAAATGGTATAAAATCTCCCAGAATGTTCTGCCCCGGCATTTCATCCCGAGAGATTACCGGTAGCTCACGGGGACACGTCGCTGGGCAGAGAAAATGCACCGTCAAAAACTTGAGGAATATTGGCGTGTGGAGAAAATCTTGTACGTGATCATTGCTGCCGTTGGAGTCCCTGGTAAGTGAGCAGAACAATTCAAGTTTTATAACTCCGTCCGTTAACCGGTGTTGACCTGATTTTGATCGTGTTACAATATTCCCAACTGATGATCGTTGTGCAAGAATATGTGAAGTATATCAAGTATATCCTCTCATTGAAATATCTTTGAATTAACGCTGTGATTTTTCTTACTTTCAGACAGCCGAAACTAACCCTCTCTTTCTCCCACTGCCGGGACCCACTAGAATGTTGTTCTTGCCTTCAGTGGGACCTTGCCCAGAGTTGTCCCAGTGCTCGGGACAGGCAGCTCTCCGGGACGGTGTGACTGGGAAGGGGTTTACATTGTGAAGTTCACTGCGTCTGAGTTATTGATCAGAGTGAACACCCGCTCCTGTGGACACGTCTCACTGTGGAGTCTGTCACAGTCGCATTCCACCGCCTGTTGGTCAATAATTGGATCGATCTCCTGAACCAGTGGCCGCGGATCTACCGGCGTGTGTTGTTACCGAACTGAACTCACTGTGGAATGAATCCATTAACGGAGCCGCTCTGCTGCCGGATCCTAAGTTGTCCCTGCCTTCCCTCTGAACCCTCCTCGTCCCCATCAGATGCCGAGTTCCCAGAGCCCTGGTTCAACGCGGCCGGTCACGGTCAAGTCTGTGAAACCGGCCCCATCAGAGACTGTGAGCGGGGTTAACTGTAGACAGGACCATTCCGCCTATTGTAGCGGGCGGCTGCTCGTTCCCTCCCCGCCCTTTACCCCGCCCGTCGTCTTATCTCCTCTCCCCTGAAGCAGGCAGGTCGGGCACAGTCGGAGCCGGGTCTGACATTGTTAAACCTGCAGCCGCGCACCGACTCCAACACTCCTGATCTCCAGCTGAAAGTGGAGCCGGTGTTCAGCCCCGGAGACCATGTTCAGTAATGCCCAGTGTCCGCTCCCCTTCTCTTTCTGCAGTGAATTTAGTGGCGATTGTGATCCTGTCCCGGGGAAAGTGCGGCCTCTCCACCTGCACCACTCGCTACCTGGTGGCCATGGCAGCGGCCGATCTACTCACCCTGATCACCGAGGTCATTTTGTATCGGATCCGATACCATTACTTTTATTGGAGTTCGCTGTCCATCACCCCTGTGTGCAGTGTTAACGCTGTACTGAGGTCTGCAGCTGCAGACTGTTCTGTCTGGTTCACCGTCACTTTCACCTTTGATCGCTTTGTCGCCATTTGTTGCCAGAAGCTGAAAACTAAATATTGCACCGGGAAAAACTGCGGCTGCGGTTCTCGCAACAGCCGGCGTTCTGCTCTGTCTGAAAAACGTTCCCCGCTACTTCACACGGGAACCCTGGACAACCATCGACAATGTCCCGTGGGGCTGTGACCCGGTGGACAGTTATTACACTGACCCCGGGTGGGTGGCATTTGACTGGTTCGACACGGTTTTAACTCCGTTCCTCCCTTTCGCTGTGATCCTGCTGCTCAACGCTCTGACAGTCCGGCACATTTTAGTGGCCAGTCGGGTCCGTCAGGGGCTGAGGGGTCAGAGCAAGTGGGTGAAGCGCAGTGACCCGGAGATGGAGAGCAGGAGGAGGTCTGTGGTTTTACTCTTCACCATCTCCGGCAGCTTCATCCTCCTGTGGCTGGCGTATGTTGTAAACTTCGTCTATTATCAGATCACAGGAACTGCAACTGATCCGAATGATTCTCAATATATCTTTCAGTACGTCGGGTTTTTGCTGAGGAATCTCAGCTGCTGCACCAACACATTTATTTACGCGGCGACCCAGTCCAAGTTCAGGGAGCAGGTGAAGAGCGCGGTGAAATATCCGCTCACCTCAGCGATGCGGCTCATTAATAAACCCGCGCCCTGAGCGCATCCCAGAGGGCGGCCGCAGTCTCTCCGCTCCGGGCTCCGGCTCCTCACATTCACCGCCGCATCTTCCAGCTGTCAGTCCCGGGCGGATGATCCCATCGCC
>NW_027604652.1:0-2346 GCF_053455715.1 Rhinoraja longicauda
GATTTCCTTAGCAAATATAATATTCTCAGTGAAAACCAAATTGGCTTCCTTCCAAAACACCGCCCCACTGACCATATCTATACTCTTCACACTCTCATTGAAAAACTAATACATCAAGCAAAAAATGGGAAAATATTTGCCTGTTTTATTGACTTTAAGAAAGCATTTGACTCTATTTGGCACAAAGGGCTTTATTACAAACTTCTCCATTGTGGTATCGGAGGAAAGGTATATGACCTTATTAAATCAATGTATTTGAATAATAAATGTGGTGTCAAAATTGGGGACAAATGCACTCATCTCTTCACCCAGAGAAGAGGTGTCCGGCAAGGCTGCAATCTGAGCCCAACACTGTTTAATGTGGACATAAATGATTTGGCAGTAAAGTTGGACCAGAGCACAGCGCCAGGCCTCTGTCTTCTGGACGGAGAGGTCAAATCCCTGCTTTATGTGGATGACTTGGTTTTGTTGTCTCCCACAGAACAGGGACTGCAGCAACAGTTAGACTTACTCGATGATTACTGCCAACATTGGGCCCTGCCAGTAAATCTAAAGTAAACCAACATCATGGTTTTTCAAAAAAGACCCAGATGTCAGGAAGACAAATACCAATTCACTCTCAATGGTATCATTATCGAACACACTATGAGCTACACTTACCTTGGTCTGACTATTGCAGCATCAGGGAGCTTTAGCATCGCAGTGAATGCACTAAAAGAGAAAGCTCGAAGAGCTCTGTATGCAATAGAAAGAAGATTCCACAACATCCAAATTCCAATTAAAATCTGGCTTAAAATATTTGCCAGTGTAATTCAGCCCATTGTGCTTTATGGTAGTGAAGTATGGGGTCCACTCAGTCACCATAGCTATACTAAATGGGAAAACACACAACAGAGGCCCTACATGCAGAATTTTGTCAGAACATCCTCTGCATCCAAAGGGAAACACCAACAAACGCATGTAGGGCGGAATTAGGTAGATACCCACTGATAATAAATATCCAGAAACAAGCACTAAAGTTTTGGAATCACCTTAAATCTAGTCCCCCAGACACCCTCCAGTTCAAAGCCCTCCAAACCCAAGAGGGGAACCCAGAAAAGAGCTCCCTGTGTCAGTTGGTACTGAGACTAACTACTCCTGCCCAGTTAAACCTTGACCAGTCTCAGATCAACACTGCTTTCCAATCACCAGTTAGAGTGAACCAAATTATTAAACAATGCAAAGACATCTACCTGGAACATTGGGATAAAGTCACTAAAAGCCAAAGCAGACTAGAGTGCTACCGTGCCCTATAAAGAGATGATAAATTGTCAGACTATCTCTCAACTGTTAGAGACATAAAGTAGAGACAGACCCTCACCAAGTACAGGTTAAGTGACCATCATTTGGCCGTTGAAAAAGGAAGACAGAAGAGATCTTGGCAACCAAGAGAAAATAGAATATGTGGTCACTGTGTGACTGATGAGGTTGAAACAGAGATTCACTTCCTCTTAAAATGTAAAAAATTCGATAAAATAAGAAATATATATTTTGAAAAACTCAGTCTGGCGACTCCAGATTTTAAAGAACTAGACGATATATCAAAACTAAGAATAATCCTTGGCAAAGGAAATACGGCCCATCTTGGCACACAATATGTAACAGCACGCCACAACCTGAGGGACCAACATGTACACGTACACTCATACACACAGAGACACAATATGCAACAGCATGCCACAACCTGAGGGACCAACATGTACACGTACACTCATACACACAGAGACACAATATGTAACAGCACGCCACAACCTGAGAGACAGTGAATGACCAACATGTACACATACACTCATACACACAGAGACACAATATGTAACAGCATGCCACAACCTGAGGGACCAACATGTACACGTACACTCATACACACAGAGACACAATATGCAACAGCACGCCACAACCTGAGAGACAGTGAATGACCAACATGTACACGTACACTCATACATAGAGTGACACTAAGGAAATGAATATTGACCGACTAAACGTGTTACCTTCCTGTACTGTTTACAACTGCAAGAACGAGTAGCAATCGATAAAAGGCTATAAATGTATTGCGTGAATATATATATATATATATATGTACAGGGGCATATCGACCCATGCACTGTACACTTGTTTTTATATTCATGCATTTTAAATATGTATGTTATGTTCTATACTTTGGAAATATAATGATGTATCTTATCATGCCAATAAAGTATTTTAAATTGAAATTGAATTGATAGACAGGGGGAGATAGAGGGGGAAAGAGAGAGGGAGAGAGATAGGGAGAGGGAGAGTGTGAGGGGGAGAAAGAGAGAGAGAGGGGGA
>NW_027604653.1:0-2342 GCF_053455715.1 Rhinoraja longicauda
TCCCACCACTGGACCACTCTCCACCTCTGGCACCACTCTCACCACTGGACCACTCCCAGCACTGGTCCACTCCCGCCACTGGACCACTCCCACCACTGGTCCACTCTCCACCTCTGGCACCACTCCCACCACTGGTCCACTCCCACCACTGGACCACTCCCACCTCTGGACCACTCCCACCACTGGACCACTCTCGCCACTGGACCACTCCCACCACTGGTCCACTCGCACCACTGGACCACTCCCACCACTGGACCACGCCCACCACTGGTCCACTCCCACCTCTGGCACCACTCCCACCACTGGTCCACTCCCACCACTGGACCACTCTCACCAAAGGGGCTAATGTCACCACAGGACCACTCCCACCACTGGACCACTCTCCACCACTGGTCCACTCCCACCCTTTACCTGCTCGCTCTCTCTCTCTCTCTCTCTCTCTCTCTCTCTCTCTCTCTCTTCCCGACGCTGCCTGACCCCTGGGTTTGGGCCGAACGTGGTTGATAAGATTCATACAGTGAGACAGTGTGGCCCAAGGTGCCCTGTCCACACTAGCCCCACCTGCCCACGGTCGATGGTCACTTGGGCGAGAGGCTGCTGCTCGCTGGAAGCCTGGTGGGTGTGAAGCTGCCACCCACGGGTGGGGTAGACATGGGGAGGGTGGGGAGGAGGGGCTCACTTCCCCACTCACCCACCACCCCTCCCTACACTGGCACCGGCCACCGTCACTGCACCTGGTGTTTGTTCCACAGCCCTGCCACATGGAGGGCAAGACAGTGTGAGCGAGGTCACAGCTCTCCCCCAAACCCCTCGCCCCATCCTCTCTCCCCCATACCCCCTCTCCTCTCCCCCAAACCCCTCCCCCATCCTCTCTCCCCCAACCCTCTCCTCTCCCCCAACCCCCTCTCCTCTCCCCAAACCCCTCCCCCCATCCTCTCCCCCAACCCTCTCCCCCATCCTCTCTCCCCCAAACCCCCCTCTCCTCTCCCCAAACCCCTCCCCCCATCCTCTCTCCCCCAACCCCCTCCCCATCTCTCCCCAAACCCCTCTCCTCTCCCTCAAACCCCTCTCCACCAACCCCCTCCCCCAACCCCACCTCTCGCCCACCCTCCCCAAACCCCTCTCCTCTCCCCCAAACCCCTCTCCTCCAACCTCCCCTCCCCCCCAAACCCCACCTCTCGCCCACCCTTCCCCAAACCCCTTTCCTCTCCCCAAACCCCCTCCACTCACCCACCCTCCCCTCACACCCAGCCCATCCCATCTCCCCCACCCCCCCAACACCACCTCCCCTTCCTCTCAACTCCACCTCTCGCCCACCCTTCTCCAAACCCCTCTCGTCTCCCCCAACCCCCTCCCACCAACCCATCCCCTCTCCCCAGCCCCCCTCCAACTCCGCCTCTCCTCTCCCCCAACCCCACCTCTTGCCCACCATCCCCCTCCCCTCTCCCCAGCCCCCCAACCCCACCTCTGGCCCCCCCTCCCCTCTCCCCGGCCCCCCAACCCCACCTCTTGCCCCCCCTCCCCCTCTCCCCAGCCCCCCCCAACCCCACCTCTTGCCCACCCTCCCCCTCCCCTCTCCCCAGCCCCCCAACCCCACCTCTTGCCCCCCCTCCCCCTCTCCCCAGCCCCCCCAACCCCACCTCTTGCCCCCTCTCCCCAGCCCCCCCAACCCCACCTCTGGCCCACCCTCCCCCTCCCCTCTCCCCAGCCCCCCCAAACCTACCTCTGGCCCACCCTCCCCCTCCCCCTCCCCAGCCCCCCCAACCCTACCTCTCACCCACCCTCCCCAACCATCTCTCGCCTTGCCTCCCCACTCTCCCAACCCTGTTTCCCCGCCCCTCGCCCACCTCTCCAAACCCCCTCACATCCCCTCCTCCCTCCCCCACTCAGGGCCTTTCCGACCCAAGTACATCTTAAACATGAAGTCACGGGCAAACACTTGCGCTCGGTCCGCCTGGACCTACTTGATCTCCCGGTTACCAAACACTTTAACCCCCACTCCCATACTGACCGCCCTGTCCTGGGCCTCCTCCACTGTTAGTGAGGCCCAGCGCAAAGTGGAGGAACAGCACCTCGTATTCTACTCGGGCAGCTGACGGCCCAGCGGCATTGAAAGTAGGCATGCAGGTGCAGCAGGCAGTGAAGAAAGTGAATGGTATGTTGGCATTCATAGCGAGGGGATTTGAGTATAGGAGCAGGGAGGTTCTGCTGCAGTTGTACAGGGCATTGGTGAGACCACATCTGGAGTATTGTATGCAGTTTTGGTCTCCCAATCTGAGGAAAGACATTCTTGCCTTAGAGGGAGTACAGAGAAGGTTCACCAGATTGATCCCTGGGATGGC
>NW_027604654.1:0-2342 GCF_053455715.1 Rhinoraja longicauda
AACAGCCACCACAAAACCACAGCAACATCTAACAACCACTGCCCCGGGCAATGTGATTTCTGAGGGAATGCAAAAGGGAATTTAAGAGAGAGTTAGATAAAGCTCTCGGGGCTAGCGGGATCAGGGGGTATGGGGAGAAGGCAGGCATGGGTTACTGAGTGTAGACGATCAGCCATGATCACAATGAATGGCGGTGCTGGCTCAAAGGGCCGAATGGCCTCCACCTGCACCTATTTCTCCATGTTTCTATGTTTGCTACGAAATGCTACCGATTAGACAACAAGTAACGGATGATTTACCGATCAGTTCGGCGAAGGAGCAGGCCCTTCGGCCCACCATGTTCGTACTGAACATGATGGCGAGTTGTTCATGAACTGGCGGTCACGGTGGCGCGGCGGTAGAGTTGCTGCCTTACAGCGAATGCAGCGCCGGAGACCCGGGTTCCATCCCGACTACGGGCGCCGTCTGTACGGAGTTTGTACGTTCTCCCCGTGACCTGTGTGGGTTTTCTCTGAGATCTTCGGTTTCCTCCCACACTCCAAAGACGTGCAGGTTTGTAGGTTAATTGGCTTGGTGTAAATGTACATTGTCCCTAGTGTGTGTAGGACGGCGTTAGTGTGCGGGGATCGCTGGTCGGCGCGGACCCGGTGGGCCGAAGGGCCTGTTTCCGCGCTTATCTCCAAACCAAACTAAACTAAAAGGGTCTTGGGCCGAAACGTCACCCATTCCTTCTCTCCAGTGATGCTGCCTGACCTGCTGAGTTACTCCAGCTTGTTTGTGTCCATCTGCAGCGGACAAGAGTGTTTGTCCACACATCCTGACTAATTGCCCACATCTCCCATACTTAGATGATTAGGTTGCCAACCGACAGCCCCGACCGACCGCGGTAGGGTTGCCAACCGACAGCCCCGACCGACCGCGGTTGAACAAAGAGCAAGATGATTAGGGTTGCCAACTGTCCCGTATTAGCCAGGACATCCCGTTTATTGGGCGAAAGTGGTTTGTCCCGTACGGGACCACCCTTGTCCCATTTTAGGCCCGGGGGGCACTGTAGGCCCGGACACTGTAGTCCCGGACACTGTAGGCCCCGACAGTGTAGGCCTGGGCACTGTTGTCCCCAACACTGTAGGCCGCGACAGTGTAGGCCCGGGCACTGTAGGCCCGGACACTCTAGGCCCGGACACTGTAGGCCCGGACACTCTAGGCCCGGACACTCTAGGCCCGGACACTGTAGGCCCGGACATTCTGGGCCCGGACGCTGTAGGCCCGGACACTGTAGGCTCGGACACTCTAGGCCGGACACTAGGTCCGAACACTGTAGGCCCGGACACTCTAGGCCCGGACACTGTGAGCCTGTACACTGTAGGCCCGGGGCCACTGTAGGCCTGGACACTATAGGCCTGGGTGCCGTCTAACAGAGGTTGCGTAGCAACCCGCCTCCCGGCCCAGGTGGCCGCCATTGTGGGAGCGGGAGCACGTGGCCGCTGGCTGGGCAAGGTCACGTGAGGACGCCTTTTGTCCCTTATTTGGGAGTGAGGAAGTTGGCAACCCCTCGCCATACACCTGCCCTCGATGAAACCCCCTGCACAAACCCTGTGCTGCATATTACCACAAGTCGATGACAAGCAGGCCGTCACGCCACGCCACGCCACGCCACGCCACGCCACGCCACGCCACGCCACGCCACGCCACGCCACGCCACGCCACGCCAAGCCAAGCCAACCACAGAGGCCTGCCACTAGCAGTCAATCTTTCTCAAGGCTCCTTGTAGATTAATCCATTAATCTGTGGGCAGCCATTTATGTCTTATCAGACAATGACAGCTGGGTGATTACAGCCTGCAAGTAATGAAGGTTGTAAAGCTCTCGACAATACAAGAAAGGTTAATTGGAAAAGTTCTGCGCAACTCGGAAATAAATCACAAGGCTCTCCTACGCTCGTGTGAGAGGTTGGGTTGATTCTGGGTGAGCTCGCCCAGCACCACCCGCCCGTGTGCTGGAGTCAGACAGTGACACAGCGTGGAAATGGGCCCTTCGGCCCTACTTGCCCATGCTGGCCAACAGGTTCAATCTGCATTCCTCCCACCTGCATGCATTTGGTCCACGTCCCGCCAAACCCGAACTAATCCTCGTGCACCGGCCTTTCCCGGACGTTTCAAGCCGTGGGCGGGGCGCGGACTTTAAAGCCGCGATCTCTTGGCGTGGGATCGTCTGTGGAGGGCTCCGACCGCGGGGCCCGCGGGCTTTAACACCGACCGGGAAGCCCGCGGTCTCTGGCGAGAAGAGGCCGACTCGGGAGCTCCGTGCCGCGGAGATAGTTTGTCAACCGTCCCGACCTGCAGA
>NW_027604655.1:0-2341 GCF_053455715.1 Rhinoraja longicauda
CCTTGGCATTACGAATCCTGTGGAGCTCTGATAAGGTGATAACGTTGCAGCGAGCCCCTGTGTCGAGCTTTGCAGTAACAGGCACTCCGTTAATGAGGAGGGTGACCATGGGATCGAGATGTTTAGCAGATGGGTCTGATAAGGAATGTATATTGATATTCAGTCCGTTAATAGCAGCTAGGTCATGCTCGTTAAACACAGGGAGTGATGCAGGTGCTGTGTGAGATGGCTCTGGCTGTAGCAGATGTACCGACTGTTATGTCCCGACTCTGTTCCCACGCGAACGACAGCAGCGGACAAAATGGTTTCTACGTTTGCAGTAATTACAGACTTTCCCAAATGCAGGGCACTGCTCCCGAATCCCAGCGTGTGAGCCCACAGTTACTACAGTTGTTGATGTGACCGGCACAGGATCTGCCGGGCACTTCAGAAAGTGGGCGTTGAGCACGGTAAGATGTGCCGGCAACATTCACATCAAACGCAGAGTGGGGTCCCGGCCCCAAGGATTTAGTGTGTGAGGCAGTTAGCTCAGCAACTCGTGAACTGGGTTCATGCCTACAGTGCCTTCAGGGTAGGTGGAGGTGCCCTGCGGGACACAAAGATGGTTAAGGACAGGGAGGTCTGTTCACAGGAACTGCACCAGCACATCAAGCTCACGGGCAGACTGGATTTAGACTTTGAAAATGGCAATGCCTGCATGTGTAATATGTGCTAAAACAATTTCACTGTGTAGTTGCACATTGAACTACTGAACTGTTGACCACTCTCCTCACAGAAGGCTCAGAAAGGCCTTTACTCTGGCAACTGAGGAAGTGTTATCAGTAAAAATAACTGAACCCGGGAATAACAAGCTGATGGTTTCATTGTGAAACAGTGCCCTGAAAATGCAGCCATTTTGTGAACCAAACTGGGCCATCTGCTTCCACAGCACCAGACCGCTCAGCGCCCTCAACACATCAACTGTTAGATCCAACTTCACTCAACTCTGTGTGATTGTTGTGCAGCACCTGCACCAACACGTCCCATAACAACGTGCAGCTGGTGCTGGACATGACTTTCCTGCTTCAAACTCTCACCGGGACACATTTAGTCACAACAATCAATGCAAAGTCCTCACAACAACAAATCAAACTCAATGGGGAGATTTACCCGCAGTCTCTCCCCAAGATTAGACCCGTCCACTGGGGGCCGGCGGCAAATACTCACCGATGGGAAGCGGCTGTCCCCGCCCGACAGGCGCTCCCCTCCTCTCCCCTCAGTGTAGAGTGTGTGGGGGCGGGTGGGGGTCAGGTGTGTGGGTGTCGGGGTCATGTGTGTGGGGGATGAATGTCATGTGTGGAGAGAGTTATGTGTGTGGGGGTCAGGTGTGTGGGTGTCAGGGGTCACGTGTGTGGGGGGGCGGGGTCATGTGTGTAGGGGGTCACGTGTGTCTGGGGATGGGTGTCAGGTGTGTAGTGGGTCACGTTTGTGTGGGGTGATGGGGTGGTCAGGTATGTGGGGGTCTCTTGTTTGGGGGGGCTGGTGATCAGGTGTGTGATCCCCAGGGGGTCATGTGTGTAGGTGGTCACGTGTGAGGGGGTGCTGGAGGTCAGGGGGTGTGGGTGCTGGGGGTCAGGTACGTGGGGGGCTGGGGGTCAGGTGTGCAGGGGGTCCAGCGTGTGGGGGGGTGGGGGACAGATTTGGGGGTGGGGGTGGGGTTCGTGTGTGTAGGGGGTCATGTGTTGGGGGGCTGGATTCAGGTGTTTGGGAGGCAGGGGTCAGTTGTGTGGGGGTTAGGGGGTCATGTGTGTAGGGTGTCACGTGTGTAGGGGGGCTGAGGGTCAGGTGTTTGGGGGGTGTGGCGGTCAGGTGTGTGTGGGGGGTCTGGGGGTCAGGGGGTCATGTGGATAGGGGCCACGTGTGTGGGGGCGCTGGGGGTCAGGTGTTTGGGGGCTGGAGGTCAGGTGTGTGTGGGGGGCTGGGTATCAGAGGGTCATGTGTGTAGAGGGTCAGGTATATCTAGAAGGTGGGGTCTGGTGTGTATGGGGTCACGTTTGTCGTGGGGTGGGGTTCATGTCTGTGGGGGGGCAGCGGAACATGTGTGTTGGGGATCACGTGTGGGGGAGGCTGGGGGGGTCAGGTGTTTGGGGGCTGGGGGTCAGGTGCTTGGGGTGGCTGGGGATCAGAAGGTCATGTGTGCCATGTGTCACGTGTGTGGGGGGCTGGCGGTCAGGGGATGTGGGTGCTGGGGGTCAGGTGTGTGGAGGGGCTGGGGGTCAGTGCGATGGGGTGCTGGGGATCAGGGGGTCATGTGTGTAGGGGTCACGTGTTTGTGGGTCTGGGGGTCAGGTGTGTGTAGGGG
>NW_027604656.1:0-2334 GCF_053455715.1 Rhinoraja longicauda
AACATGGGATAGGGGTTTACTGCAGGACAACAATGTTGAAGTAGAAAATGAGCCCTGGTCTTACTGGATAGCGGAGCAAGAACAAGGGGCCGAATGGTTCATGCTTCCCTTATTTCCCATGTCCCTCAGTGGAAAGAATAGATGCAAAGGATTGAATGATCTTCTCTATGTTACTTTGACTTGACTGTACATCAAACATGGAAATTACAGATTATAATAAAAACATGTTTTGATTAGAACAAGAAAATGATTAGAACAATCAAACTGCTTAAACAGATACAAAGCATTCCTTACGATGGGCTCAGTGGCACCTCTGAAGGTAACTTTCCAGGTGAATATTGCCTAAAAATGCCTGAGAATGTTTGCCCATTCTCTTCACCACATAACTCTGTTCTGTCCTGAAGACCAACCTGAACTTACATCAACTCACAAACAACGGGGCTATTTTCTTAAATGCAGACCCTTTTTTGCCCCTCCCTCAAGCATTTTCCCCTCCGACTAGAGTCTTGACACCAGGATTGGTGAAAGCATTGACTATTCCACTAAGAAAGACACTACACATTTGGGAATGTCTGTGCATACGAGAGAGAGAAAGAGAGAGACAGAGAAACAGACAAATGGAAAGACAGAGACAGAGAGACTGCCACCTCTGCTACTTTAGGTCCAGTGCATAGATGAATGGGGCAATCTGTGGAAGTTGATGGAAAGTGGAGAAAATAAAATGGCAGTTGTGTAGGATCAGCATAAGCGGGTGTTTGATAGCATGTACTAAATAGGCTGAAGGGTCTGTTTCTTTGCTGTAAGGCTGTATGATTGTGTTCAGGATTTTTACCTTAAACCCATGTATTGGACCACTAAGCAAATCCATGCACAACAAGAGGCTGCTGGCATGAAAGCTCTCTCTCTCTCTAATATTTAGATCACGTCAGAGAGTGAACAAAATTCTAGATTGAGATTGAATTATTTTTAATGTGGGGAAAAAAATTCAGAGACTGATTGAGAAAATTGCTTAATTGGCCCTCTTAAGTTGAATAGATTTATGATTGTAATTATCTTTCATAAATCACCCCTGTTTTAACTGGGATAACAGTTGCTAAATTGCTAGTGGAATGAATTCATCTCTGGTAATCTTTACTTGGGAAGACTGCACTATCATTTTAACCTCCTCCTTTATTATTCTTGAAGAATCATTGTACGAACAACTATGCACGCAGTTGTAATTTGGACTAAGGGTGGCGGTTTGTACATTAAAGGTGCAGCGTTTCACAATGAGGAGACAATATGTAGGACTGATGGCTGTGGGCCGAATGTTGTTCTAAACCTGATAATGTAAAAATGACCGTTTTTTTAAGCAATGAGTCAGTGCTCAGGGGCACAGTGGAATGTTTCTGTAGTCGTGTGTACATGTGAGCCAGTTTCACCCACCAGAGTGGAACAATTAGTTTCCATTACTTTCTCTTCACCTGCTCGCCCTGTGAACATGCCAGGTGTCATTTTCCTGCTGCCTTCTACCATATTACATACTGAAGTCACGATAGGCAATATAGACGTACACACCCAGAGCTTGCAATGCACTGCATTAGGAGCACCATTAGAGCATAAGAACATGACAAGGAATAAGAGTAGGAGTATGCCTTGCGGCCCTCTGAGCCTGCTCCACTATTCATCATGTTCATGGCTGGTCTACCTCTGTGTGGTTTTCCATACCTGTCAACATTCAGCAATCCATTCATTACCGCTCTGAAAGAACTCAGTGAATGAGCCTTCAAGGGCCCTTGGAACAGAGGATTCCAGAGTTTCACCACCCACAACGCAATGAGGTTTTTCACAGTGTGCCACACCATAATGGTTGTGCCATACAATCACGCTGCACTGAATCAAAGGCCATTTCAGTTACCAATTGCTGCCACAAACGTCAGCAGCATACTGAAGGTAGCATTGCATTTTCTTTCAATGCCACATTGCTGAGACTTTTGTAGCCATTCATTGCAGGAGGCGATCATATTGTGCCAGCATCAACCCTCTCGTGGGAGAGTCTGGTAGAATCATGGAGTCAGACGACACAGACTCGGGTCGATTGGCCCAACAAGGCCATGACAAGCGTCAAGCACCTGTTTGCATCAATTTTACACCAATCCCATTTTATCCTCCCACAATCTCATCAACCCCCAACACTCAATAGCATTGCTTCTCTACACACTAGGGGCAGCTTACAGTAGCCAATTAACCTAACAAAGGTCACACCATTAGGAGAAGGGACGCAGACAGGGTACCTGGGAAAACCTGTCTGCCACAGGGACAACATGTGACCCTTTGCTCTTAATAGAGTTACAG
>NW_027604657.1:0-2327 GCF_053455715.1 Rhinoraja longicauda
CGTTCCCTCCGTAACTCCCTGGTCCATTCGTCCCTTCCTACCCAAACCACCCCATCCCCGGGCACTTTGCCCTGCAACCGCACGAGATGCAACACCTGTCACTTTACCTCCCCCCTCAACTCCATCCAAGGACCCAAACAGTTTTTCCAGGTGAGACAGAGGTTCACCTGCACCTCCTCCATCCTCATCTATTGCATCCGCTGCTCCAGATGTCAACTTATTTACATCGGCGAAACCAAGCGCAGGCTCGGCGATAGCTTCGCTCAACACCTGCGCTCGGTCCGCGTTGGCCAAACTGGTCTCCCGGTGGTCGAGCACTTCAACTCCTCCTCCCATTCCCAGTCTGACCTTTCTGTCATGGGCCTCCTCCAGTGCCATAGTGAGGCCCACCGAAATTGGAGGAACAGCACCTCATATTTCGCCTGGGCAGCTTGCAGCCCAGTGGTATGAACATCGACTTCTCCCAATTTAGATTGTTTCCTCTGTCCCTCTCTTTCCCTCCCCTTCCCAGATCTCCCGCTATCTTCCTGTCTCCACGTATATCCTTCCTTTGTCCCGCCTCCCTGACATCAGTCTGAAGAAGGGGTCTCGACCCGAAACGTCACCCATTCCTTCTCTCCTGAAATGCTGCCTGACCTGCTGAGTTACTCCAGCATTTTGTGAATAAATACCTTCGATTTATACCAGCATCTGCAGTTATTGTCTGATACTTCTTCAGACTGATGTCCTTTGACCTTTCAACCTTTGTTCACTTGACTGCCTCAATGCCTTTTAACGTTGCCGTCGTATCCCATTGCACCCCTTTAACAGCGTGCTCCACGCACTAACGACCCACGGTAAAAAAAGCTTGCCATATTTAACATTTATATTTAAATTTAAATGTTAATTAAATTTTGCCCCACCCACCTTAAAGTATGCCCTGTAGTCTTTTAATACTTGCACCATGGGAAAAAATATCCACCATAGTTATGCCTCTTGTAAATGTATGTACTTCCATAAGAACGCACCCTGTCCGACGCTACAGAGAAAACAATCCACGTTTGCCCATCTCTGCTTGTATCTAGTAACCTCAGAACCAAATAACGTTCTGGTAGACCTCTTCTGAACAATTTCTAAAGCCTCCACATCCCTTCCTGTAATGCTCCAACCAGAACAGCACAACAGGTTCCAAACGTGGCCTGCTAGGTTTTATCTATCCCCATTAAATCTGATTTCTTTGACGTGATTGGATCTAAGTTTTTACCCCATTTTTTCTGATGCATGTGTAACATCTCTTTAAACCTACTCCTCAAAGATAGCCCATGACCACGTACCCCAACTCGTCCATACCGACCAAGATACCCCATCTAAGCCCACGTTTGACCCAGATCCCTCTAAACATTTTCTATCCATATACCCACGACTCACTGTGTGAATAGACTGCTCCTCAAGTTCTTGTTAAATCTTCTTGTTCTCACCTTAAACCGATGTCCTCAAGGTCTTTGACTTTACTACACTGGGAAATATGACTGTGCATTCATCCTACATATTCCCCTCTTGATTGTATACACCTTCACAAGATCACTCCTCAGCCTCTGGTGCTACAAGAAATAAAGGCTGAATCTGTCCAACTACTCCATGCAGCGTGGGGCCTCGAGTCCAAGAAACATCCTCAAGCCTTTCATTTATGAAACCTCATATATATTTCCTTTCTATGTTAAGTAATTTCGCGACATCACTCGTCATTCAATGGTGTGACAAAATCGCGATTGTTCGGGAGATGTAGAGTTATTCCGGTATAGAGAGAAAAATGCCAATGCTGCAAACATGAAATTTAAAAAAAAAGAAATTCAGGAAACACTCAGTGGATCAGGCGGACGCTGCCTATTCTGCTGAATGTTCTCAGCGGTTTTATCCTTGTATTAATTATAAAGTACTGGAGGAACTCAGCTGGTCAGACGGTATCTATGCAGGGAAACTACAGGCGTTTTGGGTTGGGAACTTGTAGAGTGATTGTGGCAGGGAAAAGATGTGGGGCGCAGGTCAAAGCCTGGCGAACGATAACTCCGGCATCGGAGTTTGCTCTCATTGGATTTCTTGTGTTTTGAATGCTCGCTAATATGTAAATTTCACCGAATTTATGAACGCTGAATTTTAATGAAATATTCTCATAGTAAACCATGAATTTGGGGGTTTTTTCCGGAAATGTTGGTGTAAAATCATTGCAAACTGTTTCTCCTTGATAAGCTCTTTAGCCATTGGTTGACTCTTGCTTCGTTTTGTCCATTCCTGCATCGTTATTTCATCAGAAATATTCACTTTTTTTCAATTAGAAAATATTTATAGGT
>NW_027604658.1:0-2326 GCF_053455715.1 Rhinoraja longicauda
AACATATTTGGGAATATTTCGCCGTGGAGAAAATCTTGTACGTGATCATTGCTGCCGTTGGAGTCCCTGGTAAGTGAGCAGAACAATTCAAATTTTATAGCTACGTGTGTTATGTGTACTGAGCTGATTCTGAATCTGTTACAATATTTCTAACTGATGATCGTTGTACAAGAACATGTGAAGTATATCAATCCTCTCAGTGAAATATCTTTGAATTAACGCTGTGATTTTTCTCATTTTCAGACAGCCGAAACTAACCCTCTCTTTCTCCCACTGCCGGGACCCACTAGAATGTTGTTCTTGCCTTCAGTGGGACCTTGCCCAGAGTTGTCCCAGTGCTCGGGACAGGCAGCTCTCCGGGACGGTGTGACTGGGAGGGGATTACATTGTGAAGTTCACTGTGTCTGAGTTATTGATCAGAGTGAACACCCGCTCCTGTGGACACGTCTCACTGTGGAGTCTGTCACAGTCGGATTCAACCTGCCTGTTGGTCAATAATTGGATCGATCTCCGGAACCGGTGGCCGCGGATTTACCGGCGTGTGTTGTTACCGAACTGATGAATTAATCCATTAACGGACCCACTCTGCTGCCGGATCCTAAGTTGTCCCTGCCTTCCCTCTGGAACCCTCCTCGTCTCCATCAGATGCAGAGTTCCAAGAGCCCTGGTTAATTGCGGCCGGTCTGTGAAACCGGCCCCATCAGAGACTGTGAGCGGGGTTAACTGTAGACAGGACCATTCCGCCTATTGTAGCGGGCTTTCTGCTCGTTCCCTCCCCGCCCTTTACCCCGCCCGTCGCCTTATCTCCTCTCCCCTGAAGCAGGCAGGTCGGGCACAGTCGGAGCCGGGTCTGACATTGTTAAACCTGCAGCCGCGCACCGACTCCAACACTCCTGATCTCCAGCTGAAAGTGGAGCCAGTGTTCAGCCCCAGAGACCGTGCTCAGTAATGCCCAGTGTCCGTCCCCTTCTCTTTCCGCAGTGAATTTAGTGGCGATTGTGATCCTGTCCCGGGGAAAGTGCGGCCTCTCCACCTGCACCACTCGCTACCTGGTGGCCATGGCAGCGGCCGATCTACTCACCCTGATCACCGAGGGCATTTTGTATCAGATCCGATACCATTACTTTTATTGGAGTGTCCTGTCCCTCACCCCTGTGTGCAGTGTTAACTATGCACTGAAGTATTCAGCTACAGACTGTTCTGTCTGGTTCACCGTCACTTTCACCTTTGATCGCTTTGTCGCCATTTGTTGCCCAGAAGCTAAAAACTAAATATTGCCACCGGGAAAACTGCGGCTGCGGTTCTCGCAACAGCCGGCGTTCTGCTGTGTCTGAAAAACGTTCCCCGCTACTTCACACTGGGAACCCCGGATAATCATCGACAATGTCCCGTGGGGCTGTGACATGGTGGACAGTTATTTCACTGACCCCGGGTGGGTGGCATTTGACTGGTTCGACACGGTTTTAACTCCGCTCCTCCCTTTCGCTGTGATCCTGCTGCTCACGCTCTGACAGTCCGGCACATTTTAGTGGCCAGTCGGGTCCGTCAGGGGCTGAGGGGTCAGAGCAAGGGGGAGAAGCGCAGTGACCCGGAGATGGAGAGCAGGAGGAGGTCTGTGGTTTTACTCTTCACCATCTCCGGCAGCTTCATCCTCCTGTGGCTGACCAACGTGTACACTTCGTCTATTATCAGATCACAGGGATTGGGAATGATATGAATGATTCTCAATATATCTTTAGCTACGTCGGGTTTTTGCTGAGGAATCTCAGCTGCTGCACCAACAACATTTATTTACGCGGCGACCCAGTCCCCCAAGTTCAGGGAGCAGGTGAAGAGCGCGGTGAAATATCCGCTCACCTCAGCGCTGCGGCTCATTAATAAACCCGCGCCCTGAGCGCATCCCAGAGGGCGGCCGCAGTCTCTCCGCTCCGGGCTCGGCTCCTCACATTCACCGCCGCATCTTCCAGCTGTCAGTCCCGGGCGGATGATCCCATCGCCGGCCCCGCTCCAGGACCCCCAGCCCCTCACATTCACCCAATCAAAGACGCAGATTAAGCAGAAAAAATAACACCGTTGCCTGTCATATATATTGATCATTTTTAATGACAGTCCCTGATCATTGAAGTGTTTATTTCAGTTTCTACCTCCTCATTCTCACCCTCCCGCCCTCCGCACTGGGGACCGGTCAGGGGTAGGGTGGTGGGCCTCCGCCCCCTCTCTCCCCCTCTCCCTCTCTCTTCCGTCTCTCTCTCTCTCCTCTCCCTCTCTCTCTCTCTCTCTCTCTCTCTCTCTCTCTCTCTCTCTCTCTCTCTCTCTCTCTCTCTCT
>NW_027604659.1:0-2324 GCF_053455715.1 Rhinoraja longicauda
TGTGTGTGTGTGTGTGTGTGTGTGGGGGTGTGTGTGTGTGTGTGGGGGTGTGTGTGTGTGTGTGTGTGTGGGGGTGTGTGTGTGTGTGTGTGTGTGGGTGTGGGTGTGTGTGTGTGTGTGATAGTGTTAGTGTGCGGGGATCGCTGGGCGGCGTGGACTCGGTAGGCCGAAGGGCCTGTTTCCGCGCTGTGTCTCTAAACTAAACTAAACTAAACTAAAGATCCTTGCTTGGATATGGAGCTCAAAATGCTGGGCGCAGCGGTAGAATTGCTGCCTCACGGCGCCAGAGACCCGGGTTCGGTCCCGACCCGCGATGAAGGTAGTTTAGTTTTGGAGATAGAGCGCCGATTCAGGCCCACTGGGTCCGCGGGGACCAGCGCCTTGTGGAGCCTCTGCACATAGGCCCAACGCGGGCAGGTGGGTCCAGTGGAGATCAGTAGCATTATTGCAGAGTTGCCAACTGTCCCGTATTAGACAGGACATCCAGTATTTTGGGCTAAATTGGTTTGTCCCGTACGGGACCGCCCTTGTCTCCTATTAGGCCCGGGGGACAGTGTAGGCCTAGGGGGAGGGGGGGGGGGGCGGTGTGGGCCCGGGAGGGGGGACAGGGGGGGACTTGTATACACTGGAATTTAGAAGGATGAGGGGGGATCTTATTGAAACATATAAAATAATTAGGGGATTGGACACATTAGAGGCAGGAAACATGTTCCCAATGTTGGGGGAGTCCAGAACAAGGGGCCACACAGTTTAAGAATAAGGGGTCGGCCATTTAGAACGGAGATGAGGAAGAACTTTTTCAGTCAGAGAGTGGTGAAGGTGTGGAATTCTCTGCCTCAGAAGGCAGTGGAGGCCAGTTCGTTGGATGCTTTCAAGGGAGAGCTGGATAGAGCTCTTAAGGATAGCGGAGTGAGGGGGTATGGGGAGAAGGCAGGAACGGGGTACTGATTGAGAGTGATCAGCCATGATCGCATTGAATGGCGGTGCTGGCTCGAAGGGCCGAATGGCCTCCTCCTGCACCTATTGTCTATTGGGACGGTGTAGGCCCGGGGGGGGGGAAACACTTTAGGCCCCGGGGGGGGGGGGGGGGGGGGGAAACGGTGTAGGCCCCGGGGGGATGTGGGCCAAACCTGGGCGGGTGGGGACTAGTGTAGATGGGGGCACGTTGGCCGGCGTGGGATAGGACAGGTTTGGAGGGATGTGGGCCAAATCTGGGCGGGTGGGGACTAGTGTAGATGGGGGCATGTTGGCCGGCGTGGGCAAGTTGGGCCGAGGGGCCTGTTTCCGCGCGGTTTGACGTTGCCAAGTGATGACTGAGGAAACGTTTGACCCTGTATTTCTCCCCCCCTCCCCCCTCCCCTCCCCGACTAGACCGCCATCAAGAAGAACAACCCCCGCAAGTACCTCCGGAGTGTGGGGGACGGGGAGATGGTGGAGTTCGACGTGGTCGAGGGGGAGAAGGTAGGACCTCGCCCAGGATGGACACGTGGGTGCTGGGTGCCAAGGGTGGGGGGGGGGGTGAGTGGGTGGCAAGCGTTGGGGTGGGGGGGTGAGTGGGTGCCAAGGGTGGGGGTGGGGGTGGGGGAGAGATGGGTGCCAAGGGTGGGGGGGGGTGGGTGCCAAGGGTAGGGGGGGGGGGGTGAGTGGGTGCAAAGGGTGGGGGGGTGGGTGCCAATGGTGGGGGTGGGGGTGGTGGGTGCCAAGGGTGGGAGGGGGTGAGTTGGTGCCAAGGGTTGGGGTGGGGGGGTGAGTGGGTGGGTGCCAACGGGGGTGGGTGGGCTGAGTGGGTGCCAAGGGTGGGGGGGGAGGGGTGAGGGTGCTAAGGGTGAGAGGGGGGGTTGGTGGGTGCCAAGGGTGGGGGTGGAGGGGGAGAATGGGTACCAAGAGTTGGGGGGGTGAGGGTGCTAAGGGTATGTGGGGGGTGGGTGGGTGCCAAGGATGGGGGTGGAGGGGGAGAGTGGGTGCCAAGGGTGGGGGTGAGTGGGTGCCAAGGGTGGGGGTGAGTGGGTGCCAAGGGTGGTGGAGAGTGGTGCCAAGGGTGGGGGTGAATGGATGCCAAGGGGGTGAGTGGGTGCCAAGGGTGGGGTGGGTGGAGAGTGGGTACCAAGGGTGGGAGTGAGTGGGTGCCATGGGTGGGGTGGGTGGTGGTGTTATGGGGTGGAGGGGCACGTGCAGGGTTGGTTACTGATTGCTGGATGTCAGGGTGCCAGGGTGTAGGGGGCACGGACGTAGTCCCCAGGAGAGGGAGGAGGAGGAGGGAGGGGGGGGGGGGCAGGGGGCGGCCATCTTGGGCAGGCGGCCATCTTGGCCAGGCCTAGGAGCAG